>NC_052357.1:22768840-22777371 GCF_009727055.1 Benincasa hispida
AGAAAGACTTACCAAGATGTAGACTCGGGCCTTCTCATTCGCCCTTGTCCATCGCTCGTATGCCTTCCGAACATTTCGAGTGGCATTCGAAGTTGGAATAGGAGGACAAGCCTCCGTGAGAGCGAACATGAGATCCTCGATGATCAGGATCGTCGTGATAATGTGTTTCCATGTTGGAAATTATCGCCAGTAAGTTTTTCGGCGCTTAGCAATGCCAACGTGGCTATTGTCATTTTGAATATGTTGCTGAAAATACGATCAAAGATTTATTAGATTTTGCTAAACCACTTTTAAACCAATCAGTTTTGCAAAACAGTTTCAAGTACCCTAAGTTATAGACTTCTATTTTGTAATGATGCCCCAGTGAGGTAGGACAAACGTCATCGGTGGGGTGATCAGTTGCCCCTTCGCTGGGATGAGACATTCTCAACCATTAGGCAGAACTAACTCTTGGAATTGAACCTAACAGCCACCATTTTTCGGTCCAGATTCGTTAACCTTTAACTATTCCGCGTAAGTGTAACCTTTCACTTTTGGTGCCAGAGTCCCACCCTAATGAGCCCACTGTAGGGAAGAAGCAGATTAGGACAAGAGACTAAGTTACCTTATCCTCTTACAGGAGATCAAATAAAGAAACGCGCAAAACTGCCATCCTTTAGGGGGACACTCCTAGGGTGCCTCGAGGCGATGCACATTAACTTTATTCAACCTAACGAGGGAGACCGAGGGATATATTGTCGCACTTCCCTCTCCCACTTACTATGAACACTCTCTTCATCTACCTTGATATTGACCTACCAAAATGCCATCCATTAAGAGGACACGCCAAAGGTGCTGCGAGGATGAGGGTAGATCTCATGGTGTGGACTATTAAGGAGAAACGTGGAAGGTTTAAGTGAAGCATCTTATGCCCCAAGTACCTCCCACTGAATATTCTACCTAGGGATTCTTTAACCTAGACAATCCGGCTACTGATTTTAGTCTAAGTTGTCTTTTTCAAACTTTGCTCATAAACAACGTTTGTCTATGAAATCTGAACAAGTTTAAATAGTCACATTTAAACACTTTAATGGACTGTCCTTAACTTGCATGCATACGTCAAATCTATATAATTCACCTTTCCAGATAAGTTCCCAGGTAGGGGTGTTACATTTCTGTCAACTTAAATACCCCAGCCTAGACAGAACCCGCCTTAGACAAAAGGTCATTTATAGATAGATTTACTACACTTTAACTTTTTATTAGCCAATTTAATCCTATTAAACTGATTAAAAGATTAAAGCCTTAGGGTTGCTAATCGTATTAGAACCGTGATCTTAGGTCTATGTGATCCAAGTTTTAAACACTTTAAAACCATGAATTAAACCTAAGTGAGCATGTATGTCTTTCTTATTTCTTTTAGTTCTAATTTCTCTTTAACTTTTAAAAAGAAACAACTAAAACCATTACGCACAACGAGGCGTTTATAATATTTATAAAGTAACCTATGTGTCATGCTTCATGAAATCTCCGGTCATTACTATATATAACTTTTATATAACGCGAAACAACTAAGCAAATATGCTATCATTCACCCTTATACTATAATAATTATAATATAAAGATGATGCATGTCAATACTTTTTATGCATGCATAAATATAATTCTTATATTATATGATGCATAAACATGCTCTTACATAATTAAATCATATTTCTCTAAATTATAACAATTACAATAAAGAAATGATGCATGGTCATTGTATAATCTTATACATTTAGCCAATTATATCATATATAATCGAATTTCCTTTTGTCAATTTGAACATTTCAAATTAACCCAAACACTGGTTGTCGACTTTATTCAAGCTACCCAAAGGACCTAATGGACCTGTGACTTGAAGCTCGAACGATTTGTGAATAGCTGACTAAACTCTTTAGCCACGAGATCCACCATTCGTTAACTGTCAGGCCCACTAAAGACCAATAGCTGAACTCTTC
Organism: Benincasa hispida; assembly: GCF_009727055.1. NCBI lineage: Eukaryota > Viridiplantae > Streptophyta > Magnoliopsida > Cucurbitales > Cucurbitaceae > Benincasa > Benincasa hispida. The sequence continues at coordinate 22,770,820 of NC_052357.1, forward strand.
TTACCACAAATATATTTCTGTGTCCATCGGATATAACCAATCATGTGTACGATGACCCTTCACAGATGCTCATAAGTACAGCTGGGCCAAATTACCGTTTTGCCCCTGTAGTTATATCTCACTCAAGTACCGCTGATTCCTCTAATGAACAATACAACATAGTCCACTATGTGTGAACACCTCTCGGGCCAAGAGAAAATGTGTGATGCCACATCGTGCAAGCCTCGGAATCAGCCCTTAAGGGAGCTATCATCTTATTACTCCTGCCTCGGGGAAGGAGTGAATTCTATCTTGTGTAGCTGAGTTCCTAGCTCCCAAATCAGACATATCCCCAAAATGGTAGGTTTGAATCGGCGACCTGGCCACTCGCACTCATACAAATCAAAGGATTTCCCTAAATGGCAGGAGTTCCCAACTCACTCAGGATTGAGGTCATGTTACATATGCTCATCCTAGTGAAATGAAGTCTCTGTCATAAACGTTGTTATATAACGAGATGTTAACACTTCATGGTCAGGTCTTATACAAACCCTTTGTATAGGACGCCCCCGCTCGCATGTCCCCAACACAAATGATCAAGATCAGACCACCTATGACAAGTCACAACACTTGTGACCATTCCACAAAGCAGGCTGCATCCGTAGCATTACCAGGATAAGGTTTCCCTCCTACATCCATATACTACAGACCATTTTGGTTATCACTCAAGACATGATCCACTTGTAAAATCAACCCCAAGAACTTATTCTCAACTTGAATCCATTGAGCTACCAAGGGGACCTTATGGACCTGTAGCTTGAAGCTCCAACAATACGTGAATAATTGACTAAACTCTTTAGTCACAGGATCCACCATCCGTTAACTGTCGGGCACTCCACAAAAGACCAATAGCTACACTCTCCTCACTACAGATATACTTCTGTTTTCATATCAACCAATTAACAGTGCGATAATCCTTCATAGATCGCTCGTATGTACAGTTGGGCCAATTTACTGTTTTAGCCCTATAGTTACATCTAACTCCTTAAGTACCACTGATTCCTTTAATGAACAATAAGTCATAGTCCTACTCGGACTGAGTCCTCTCTTCCAAAGAAAGGATGTGGCCACTCTTTTCAAGACCCGGAATCAGCCCTTAAGGGAGCAATCTATCTACTTACCCCTACTTCGGGGAAGGAGTGAATTCCATCTTGTGTAACTGAGTTCTTAGCTTCCTAATTAGACAAATCCCCAAAAAGATAGGCTTTTTGAGTTGGCAATCTGGCCACTCTCATCCATACTAAGCAAAGGACCACCCTCAAAGGCAAGAGTTCCCAAAACAATCAGGATTAAGGTCATGTCATCTATGGTCGTTTTAAGTGAGATGTAAGTCTCAAGTATCAACGATGTTATATAAAGTGACGAATCATCTCGTGGTCCGGTCTTATACAAACTCTTTGTATATGACATCCGCGCTCGCATGTCTCTACATGAATGGTTAGGATCAAACCATCTATAGTAGTTCACAACACTTGTAAATCTCTACAAAGTGAGTCGTATCCGTAGTGTCATCAAGATAAGGTATCCCTCCTTTATCTTTATACTACAAATCTTTTAGGTTATTACTTAAGGCATGATCCACTTGTATATCTCATATACATGCTTAAGTTTATATACAATAACCACAAATCTTTGTTTATTGGATATGAGTAAATGCAAACAAAATAACTCTTATTTTATTCGTAACAATGTGTACAAAGTTTACAAACTACGAGACTTCGAGAGAATTAGGACACCAATCCCAACACGCTTGAGCCTTCTCATTTTCCCGTGTCCATTGCTCGTATGCTTCTTGAACATTTCGAGCAGCATTTGGAGCTGGAATGGGAGGACAGACCTTTATTAAGACAAACCGGAGTTCATCGATGATCAGAATAGTGTTGATTGTATTTTTCTAGGTTGTGTAATTTTCGCCCATTAGTTTGTCAGCGACAAGTAAATTAAGAGTCACGAAAGTCATAATGAATAAATTTTCTGAAACCATACACATTATTTATATTAGTCTATTTGTATTAAACCACTTAGAAAAACCAGTCAATTTTAACAAAATAATCTAATGTACCTATTTTGCAATGATGCTTCAGTAAGACAGAACAAAAGCCACCGTAGGGTGACCAGGTGCCCCTTCATTGAAATGAGACTATCTTAACCAATAGACAGAACAACTCCTTGTTAATGTAACTATCAATCACCATTGTTCGGTCCAGAAATAGTTAAAATCGCTTAACATTTCTTGTAAGTGTAACTCCTCATTTTAGATACATGAGTTTCACCCCAATGACCAACCGTAGGGAAAAACCAATTGGGTTAAAAACTAAGTAACTCTTATCCATTTTCGGAGTTTGAATAAAGCATCATGCAAAAACACCATCCATAGAGGGACACTCAAGTTGCCACGAGGCCGTGCATGAGACTTTACTTCAAACTAATGAGAGAGACCAAGGGATGCGTTATCACACGTCCCACTCCCACTTACTATAAACATCTCTTCATTCACCTTGATATTGATCTATACAAACACCATCCTTATGGGGATACTCTAGGTGCCTCAAGGCTGAGTACAGATCTCACAATTTGAACTTTTAGGGAGAAACGTGAAGAGGATAAAATGAAGTATCATATACCTCATTTTTCTCCCACTGAGCGCTTTACCTAGGGTTAATTAACTAAACTTAAAGAGGATAAAGTGAAAGATAAAATGATTTTAACTAAGTGATTGTTTAATTTGCCCAAAAAAAAAAAACATTTGCTTTGGATAGTTAAACAATTTTTTATTAAGGGTCATTAAACACTTTAACAGACGTTAATCAATAATTTCATGTTTGTAACAAACATAAGTTTAAAAAGAAAAGAAAACTAAAAACCAAATCGTTATCAAACGAGACCTCAAGTAACTGATCTAATTTATCTTTCTAAGTCAGTTCCTAGGTAGGAGTATTACGTTTCCGTCAACTTAAATACCCCAGCCTAGACAAAACAAGTCTTAGACAAAAGGTCCCTTATAGATACATTTGTTACAATGTTAATATTTCAATTAAAACCAATTTAATCCTATTGAACCGATTAAAAGATTAAACTAAATTTCTAATCTCATTAGAAATGTGATCTTAAGTCTATATGATTCAAATTTTAAAACTATTTTAAAAAATGAATTTAACCTAAGGTTTACATGCAAATTCATCCATTTTAATATCTAATTTCATTTTGTTACAACAATTATAAGCAAATGAAATAAATTAAAACCATATCTTGCATCCATTGACATACTTAGTAAATTATAATAATTATAAATTACCTAAGGTAATGTCATGCTTCATGCAATTTCATTTCATTACTAACATATATAACACTAATATAATAAGGTAATGAAATAGTTAATAACATACTTCAAACATACATTCATACTATATATTATAACTCTTATAATATAAATGATTCATGTATATGTTATTAATACATACATACATATATTATAACATTTATACTATATGATGCATGAGCATACTATAAAAAATAAATCATGCAACTAAACATATATAATAACATTTATAATATAAATGATGCATGAAATGGTGAGATTTCATACTATATGGCATGCATAATGGCATATAATAATAAAAGTTAATCATACATCACATGCATAATTTAAAGGCAGTTAATGGACCGGGATTGGACACCTAAAAATAAAAAAAAACTAACTATTAAAAATTAATAGTCATATGGTTCGAAACAAGTGAACCGGACCATGAACTGCTCAATCTAGCCACGAACCAGTCCATAAGAACCCAAACAACTCGAACTAGAGAACCCACGAACCGAACTGGACCAGCAGACCACGAACCACACACAAATCGGATCTGGACCGTGCGTCTTCTTTGTCTCAGAGCGTCGCAAAGCTACAGAGAAGATTTTCATCCATCGCATTGTAGCATCGCGATAGGGCACAACGTCACGATGCTACTGTACAATCACCCACTATACAATTTCGAACTCCTTTGAAACGTTTTCAATTTTTGTATCGTTTTCTCTATAAATCGACCAGGAACAGCATGTGCGACCCAAGAACAGTTAAATACAGACTCGATAGCAAATTTATGCCCTAAAACATGGGCCCTTACAAAAAAATTTGTAAAAGGAAAGCGATAAACTAAATGCCCAATCCTGAAAACATCCATAATTGCAAAACAACATTCATCACAATCATCACATGAATATAAAGAATGCTAAATCCCACCATAAAACTATAAAATCATTCTGAAATTTTGGAAAAATTTGGGCCAAAAACCCTGCTCTGATACTAATTGAAGGAACCGGTTAAGGTTCGTGAGCAGAAATGAGGATCGGACCCAAATCCCAACTTTACATAGTATGAATTTTACAAAAGAAGAAACAAAAATTATTCATTCAATTAAAGAATTTTACAGCATGCACGGAAAATACAGAAGAGAAAAATGGGTTCAAGAAACCTTTACCTTTGAAGACCAATCTTCAAGAGAAAACCATTTTTCAAACAGACACCACCACGGAAGAAACCTCTGTATTCTTAGGATGAGAATCCATGAGTGTGTGGGCTCTGGTTATTTTGGAAGAGATAGAATTTGAGAGAGATGAGAGGAAGAGGAGAATTCAGAACTCTCGTAATGTTTCTGTGGATCTATTATGTTTCTGTGAAACCACACTAAGAAGAAGGAGACCTCTCTCTTCTGCCTTAGTATCATGTATTAGAGAGAAGAGATGGGGAGGGAGTTACAACTCCCTCCCAAAATGATTTTTCTTAAATTAAATTATTTTATTTATTTTAATAAATCATTTAATATATTTATATGATAACTACCTCATCATATAATATATATTATAACTATATGTTATGTCAAATATAACATATAACCTATAGTTTCTATATTGTATCAAATACAATATAACCTATAGTTTCTATTCGATCTCACCAATGATTTTTAATATAAATCATATTTATATTAAAATTTAATTATATGATTCCAATTCACATAATTAATATTTGAATTATATTCAAATATTACTTTCCTCTCAAATAAACTTTATATTATAATGTATCAAATACATTATAGTAATTATATCATGTATAATTAGATTAAATTAATTATATCACATATAATTAATTCCCTTAATTAATTTGAACAATTCAAATTAATCCAAAAATTGATTCTCATTAATTCCCGTTGAGCTACAAAGGGGACCTCATGGACCTGTAGCTTGAAGCTCCAATAGTACATGAATAATTAATTAAACCCGTTTAATTAAATTATTCACCATCCATTAACTGTCGGGCACTCTACTAAAGATTGAACTTTGCATTCTTTGCACTACAAATATATTTCTGTGTCCATCGGATATAACCAGTCAACAGTACGACGACCCTTCACAAATTGCTCGTAAGTATAGCTAGGCCAAAATTATCGTTTTGCCCCTGTAATTACATCTAACTCCTTAATTACCATGGATCCCTCTAATGAACAATAAATCACAGTCAAACTATAATCAAACCCCTCTCGGAGAAGGAGAGGGTGTGGCGCCACATGGTCCAAGCCCCGTAATCAGCCTTGAAGGGAGCAATTTATCTACTTACCCCGACGTTGGGGGAGGAACGAATTCCTTCTTGTGTAGCTGTGTCTCCAACTCTTTAATCAAATGACTTCCCAAAATGGTAGGCTTATTGAGTTGACGATCTGACCACTCTCACCCATACAAATCAAAGGATCGCTTTCATTGTTGGAGTTCACAACTCACTCAGGATTCAGTTCATGTTACCTATGGTCATCCTGGTGAAATGTAAGTCTCTATTATGAACGCCGTTATATAATGAGACTAGTCATTTCGTGATCCGGTCTTATACAAACTCCTTTATATAGAATACCCCCGCTCACATGTCTCCGCATGAATGATCAAGATCAGATTACTTATAGCACTTTACAACAATTGTAACATCTACAAAGTGGGTCATACTCGTAGTGTCACCAAAACAAGGTATCCAGCCTTATCCATCTACTACAGATCATTTAGATTATCACTTAAACATGATTCATCCGTATGTCTCTACATACTGATGGAACACGAGACATACGTAGTGGAAAAAGGACCTAATTACACTCTAATTGCTTTTAATCAAAAGGAAATTAGCATGCAAAATGAAGGAAAAATAGTAAATTAACTTACCTTTGAAGCTCTCGAAAACCACTTTTCCAACCCAAATTTAGAAAACAATCTTAAAAAAAATGGCAAAAGTCTTTAATACAAATTCAAAAGCCCATTTTGTAGAAAAAAAACCATGCAACATTTGCATGAAACAAATCCATAAAAACCCAACAGCTATAATCCACTATCTTAGTGGGCTTAATGTCTCCACTATAAGCCAACACCTAGCCCACTATTTTGTTAGTGGAATTATCCAACAAAAGTTTGGATTTTCCCACTAACTTTAGTCAAAGGGCAAAATAGTGATTTTGTCAAAGTCAAACTTTGACCAAAAAGTCAACA
>NC_052357.1:22778282-22798529 GCF_009727055.1 Benincasa hispida
ATAGCTCATTGGGCCAGCGATGATGAGCTGCCCTCACTATGTAGATCTAAGGATAATTCCGAGTGAACAGGAGTTCATAGTTAGCTCAAAATTAAGATTAAGTTACCTAGGTCATCAATTAACGAAATAGTTAGTTTATACATAAAACGACATTTAGAAAGTAAAAAAGTGGCGGGAACTATTTTCATAGTTTCAGGTCTTATGCCAAAAACTCATACAATAGAGATGCCCCACTTCATATATTCTCTATATGAAACGATTCTGTGATTCACACGTTATACTAATTACAAAGGTGCCTCATCCATAAGTGGGTCCCCAGAATAAGGGCGCCAACCTTATTCATATACTATAGACCATTTTGGCTATATATTTGAACTTGATCCACATTTATGTCACTACATAAAGTTCAAACTACATTAAATAGCCTCAGGACCTTAGTTTATTGGATTCAAGATTACAATTTCAATAACAACTTTATTGAAAAACAAAACAGAATATGTTTATTAATTTACGATCTACAAGTTTTAGGACATAAAATCCAACACATACATGTTTAAGTTACAAGATAACATTGGATATTAGTTTATTGGTTTGTGGATTAATGCAACTAAATATCAAATAAAATATCACATATTTTATTAGATAAATAAAATGTTTGTATAATACAATTACAAACTATAAGACCCTACAAGATTTAGGGTATCAACCCCAACAAAGTCACCCTTCCTTGGCTCTTATTTTCTTTTCATATTATGGTTTCCCCCTGAGAGTTCATACACACACTTTTATTCCTCCCCAAGCTCTTTTATGCGTCCACATGGCCATTTATGCATCCATTTTATCATCTAAGTGCCCAACACTTCAACCCATAGGGTTTACACTTATCCAAATTCTCACCACAACACCCTCCCCCATGCACTCAACTTTTCTCTCATGCACCCAACTCTTCCTCAACTTCCATCCTTCTTGGTTTAAATTTCCTTCTCATAGTCTAGCTCTCTCTTTTGAGCTCATAGCATAACTATACATCCACTTTACCTTATCTTTCTTCAAAGTATGCGCCCAACCTCCTGCTCTATACGCCCAACCCTTCTTAGCTGTGCATAGTTCAACGCATAGTTCGTTCAATACTTAACCAACTCTTCCCTAGAAGTCCATCTAACCCTAATTCTTCCAACGAGATCCTTCCATTCAACCTATTTCCTTACCCTTTACAACCATGGAGTTCTTCCATGTAACTCCTTGTCAAACTTCTCCCTTCATCCCTATGATGGCATGGTCTTCCATAATTCATAACATAGTTTACATACTTAATCAATTTTTATCATTTAGTCTTCTAGTATGCGTCCACCCTAATGCTCAAGGAATCTTGTCAAAGTCCGGGTGTTACAAATCCATCCTCCTTAGAAAATTTTGTCTTCAAAATTTCACTATGTTACTTACTCATAAAAGAAAAATAGATTTTATTTATAAACACTGGTTTTATTCAAATAGTGAACATAATTACAAATCTGGATGAAAGGAAACCAACAAAGGTTTTGATGTGGAAGCGGGGATCGATTTCAATTTTAGTTTTCACAGAACTCAAAAATTATAGAATAACACAGAGATTATGCGTAAAAAGTTTAAATTTTACCGCATGTTTTCTGAATAAGAAATTGAGGAAGAGATCTACATACCTTAGAAGCCAATTTCTTTACATTTCCCTCGAACGAATCTCCAAAACCAAAAATTCCCAATTGGGCACCACCACTTGTGAACCCTCTAGTATTCTCTATGGATTAGAACTGAGTAAGAGGTGTGGGTTTTGCTCAACTCTTTGGAATAGGGAAAAAGAAGAGAATGAGAGGGAGGGGGAGGAGATTTTTCTTAGAGAGAACTTCTCTGTTATACAGAGGAACAAGATGATGGAATGGTTCAACCAACAACCATCCCCTCTCCACGTACTTGGTTGAGAGAATTGGGAGGAGAAAGTTGTAACTCCCTCCCTTTAATTCAATTAATTAATTAAATTAAATTAATAATAATAATAATAATACACACATACACACACACACACACAGATATATAATATAACACATAACCTATAGTTTTATATTGTATCAAATACAATATAACCTATAGTTTTATTTTCTCTCAACAATACATGACCTTTAATATAAATCATATTTATACTAAATTTAATTATATGAATCTCATCCATATAATTAATATATGAATCACATTCAAATATTTAATTCCTCTAGACTAATTATGGTATTAACATAAATCACATTTTATATTAAATTTAATTATATGAATCTCATTCATTTATATTATAATGTATCAAATACATTATATTAATTATATCACATATATAATTAATTTAATTGATTATATCATATATAATTAATTTCCTCTATTAATTTGAACACTTTAAATCCAAAATTAATTTTCAATTAAATCCCTGTTGAGCTGCAGAGGGGACCTCATGGACCTGTAGATTGAAGTTCCAATATTACTTGGATAATTAATTAAACTTTTTAATTAAATTACCCAACTTTCATTAACTATTGGTCACTCCACTAAAGATCGACAGCTGCACTCTTCGTACTACAGATATATTTCTGTGTCCATTGGATATAACCAATCAATAGAGCAATGACCTTTCATATATTGCTTGTAAGTACAGCTGGGCCAAGATTACCGTTTTGCCCTTGTAGTTACATCTAACTCTTTAAGTACCATTGATTCATCTAATGAACAATAAGTCATAGTCTAACTATGACTAAGTCCCTCTCGGGCCAGGAGAGGGTGTGACCACATTGTTCAAGCCCCAAAATTAGCCTTAAGGGACAATTTATCTACTTGTCCCGACAACAGGGAAGGAGTGAATTCTGTCTTGTGTAGCTGTGTTCCCAGCTCCCCAATCTGAAGAATCCCTAAAATGGTAGGCTTATTGAGTTGGCAATTTGGCCACTCTCACTCGTACAAATCAAAAGATCGCCTTCATAAGCAGGAGTTCACAACTCACTCAGGATTCAATTCATGTCACCTATGGTCATCCTGGTGAAATGTAAGTCTCTACTATTAATGGTGTTATATAATGAGACTAACTACTTCGTGGTCTGGTCTTATACAAACTCTTTGTATAGGATACCCCTGCTCACATGTCTCCACATGAATGATCAGGATTAGATCATTATTAGCACTTTACAACACTTGTAACATCTACAAAGTGGGTCGTATTCGTAGTGTCACCAGGATAATGTACCCAGCCTCATCCATATACTAGAGATCGTTTAGGTTATTATTTAAACAAGATTAACTTGTATGTCTCTACATACTTGTTTAAATTACATAAAATAACCTAGGATCTTAGTTTATTGGATTGAGTGTATGCTCATAAAATAACAATTATTTTATTAATAATAATTTTTTTATACAATGTTTACAAACTACGAGAATACAAGAGATTTAGAACACCAATCCCAATAATCTCCCATTTGTCCTAAAGCTTAGTGAGCCTAATATACAATACAAATAAAGTATAAAATACAGTAAAATAGGGTATACACTATACCCTAGTAACATCTCCCACTTGCCTTAAACAATATGCTACATATCCCATATACCTAGACTTTCTAGATGACCCTGGAACACTTTAGCCATGATAGCCTTTGTAAACGGCTCAACAACGTTGTGCTCCGAACCAATCTTCATGACAGTCACGTCACCTCGATGCACAATCTCCCGAATCAAGTGATATTTCTGTTCAATGTGTTTGCCTCTTCGATGACCCCTTGGTTCCTTAGAATTTGTTACAACACCATTGTTATCAAAATAAATTATGATGAGCAAAGACATGTTTGAAATAACTTCTAAATCAGTAAGGAACTTTTTAAGCCAAACAAGCTCTTTAGCAACTTCACAAGTGGCTACGTATTTGGCTTCCATAGTGGAGTCTGTGATGCATCCTTGCTTGATGCTTCACCAAACTATAGCTCCTCCATTCAAAATAAACACTGGCCCTGATGTGGATTTTAGAGAATCTCGATTAGTCTAAAATTCAGAATCCGTGTATCCTGTAAGGATTAAATCCTTATCTCTATATACAAGCACATAGTTCCTCGTTCTCCGAAGATACTTGAGGATTGTTTTGATCGCTGTCCAATGATCTAATCCTAGATCGAATTGATATTGATTGACAATCCTTACTACAAAGAAAATGTCAGGTCTAGTACATAACATTGGATAAGGCTACCAACAGCCGATGCATAGGGAATTCGTCTCATTTCTTCAACCTCTTGAGTAGTCTTAGGGCACTGTTCCTTAGACAATACAATTTTATGCTTGAAAGGTAATAAACCCTTCTTGGAATTGTGCATCGAATATCTGACAAGCATCTTGTCAATATATAATGCACGAGACAAGGCCAACCTTTTGTTCTTACGATCCCTGATAACCTAGATCCCTAGAACAAATTGTGCCTCTCCTAAATCTTTCATTTGGAATTGTACGACCAACCATTTCTTTACATCAGTTAGAAAACCACATCATTCCCAATGAGTATGACATCATCCACATACAACACGAGGAAAGCTACTGAGCTGTTGATGATTTTCTTATAAACACAAGGCTCATCAACATTTTGATCAAAACCATAAGATTTGATCGCAACATCAAATCTTATATTCCAAGATCTAGATCCTTGTTTTAGTCAATAAATGGATCGATTATGATTGCAAACCTTTTGCATTTGATCTAATTCAATGAATCCTTCTGATTGTTTCATGTAGATAGTCTTCAACATTACCATTCAAAAAGGCAGTCTTGACATCCATTTACCATATTTCATAGTCATAATATGTGGCTATGGACAAGAGAATTATGATAGACTTTAACATGACAATAGGTGAGAAAATTTCTTCATAGTCCACTCCCTCAACTTGGGTATAACTCGTTGCCATAAGTCTAGCTTTAAAAGTCTATACCTTGCCATCTGCACCTTTTTTCTCTTGTAAATCCATTTATAACCTATAGGTTTTACCCCATCAGGTTGATCTACAAGCTCCCATACGGAATTGAAGTACATGGACTCCATTTCTTGATTCATGTCTTTGATCCATTCATCATTGTCAACATTTTGCATTGCTTGTTTATAAGACAATGGATCCTCAACCCCATCATCAACTACGATGTCTTGATCTTCTGTTAAACCCATGTAGCGTACAGGTAGGTTCATAACCCTCCCACTACATCGAGGCAATCTTAACTTTTGAGATGGATGACTAGATAAACTGACATCAACAACTCTTGTTAATATATCAGCCTCTTCAACAACCCTTGTTGAAGTCTCAGTAGAATCATTAGAAGTTTCACTTAAAACAGTTTTACTTTGTGGTTTATGATCCCTTATGTGGTCTTCTTCCAAGAAGGTAGCATTTATCGACACAAACACTTTATTCTCACTTGGTTCAAAGAAGTATCCACCTCTCGTTTCCTTTGGGTAGCCTACAAATAGGCATACTTTTAAACGAGGTTCCAACTTTTTGGGGTTTGCCATTAGCACATAGGCTGGACATCCCCAAATTCAGAAGTAGCGTAAACTACCTTTACGACCTCTCCATGACTCAAAAGGTATTTCAAAAACACTCTTTGAGGGAACGTTGTTCAAAATATAAACTCATCATTAACTGAACCATGTCCAACAGGATTATGTTTCTCCTTTTCGATACACCATTTTGTTGAGGTGTACCAGGGGTTGAGAGTTGAGACGTAATTCCATGTTCTATCATATAGTTTTAGAATCTTAAGTTCATATACTCTCTATTATAATCATATCGTAGTATTTTTATCTTTTTACTTAACAAGTTTTCAACCCCAGTCTTGTACTCCTTGAATTTTTCAAGTACTTCAGACTTGTGTTGCATTAGGTATAGATACCCATATCTAGAATAATCATCTATAAAAAAGATGAAACATTCATATCCTCCTCGTGCTCTTACATTCACCGAACCACAGAGGTTTAAATGTATAAGCTTCAAGGTTTCTTTGGCTCTATAACCTTTTTCAGTAAAAGGTCGTTTTGTCATTTTGTCTTCAAGGCACGACTCACATACAAGTAAAGAGTTTTCTTTTAAACCATTTAGAAGTCCACTTTTTATCAATCTCTCAATCCTATTGAGATTGATGTGATCTAACCTTAGATGCCAAAGATGGCCATCTTCTTTAAGAGAAACCCTCGGTCTTCTTACAGTTGTTGCCATTTTGATCATTTCAGTATTTAGCATGACTTTTGTAACTAACGACCTTAGTACGTATAAGTTATTTTCCATTGAACCAAAGCCTAGTTCTATTCCATTCTTGAAAATAAACACTTTATTCTCAGAGAAGGATAAGGAATACTTTTGTTCAATTAGATAAAAAACTGAAATTAAGTTCATGTTGATATGAGGAGCTACATATATGTCATCTAATAACATCTATTGTTTCTTGTCTAAAAATAACTTAAGCCTACCTACAACAGAAACAGTTGAAATGGTCTCACCAGTACCGACTCTGAAAGTCATCTCTCCAACTATTAATTGTTTCCAGGAATTAAATCCTTGGTGGGAAGAACATACATGATTGGTAGCTCCTGAATCAACTATCCAAGCAAAATCAACATTCTCTACAAAGCATGTCTCTAAGACAAATAAATCAAATTTATTTTCTTCCAATTTCTTTCTGTTGGGTTGTATGTCCTAAAACTCGTAGTTTGTAAACAGTAAACATACTTGAAGTTTATTCAGACAAATATTGTTGAATGAAAATGAATTGATAACTCTAAATCCAATAAAATACGAACCCTTGGCTATTGTTATGAATACTTAGACTATATGTGGAGACATAAATTGGATCAAGTTTGATTATAATAGCCTAAATAGTCTATGGTACCTATTGGGTACCTATTTCAGGATATACAATTGAATACGACCCGCTTTATGATTGTTACAAATGTTGTAAAGTGTCATAAACGATGTGATCAGTTCATTCATGTAGAGAGATGTGAGCGAGGGTGTTCTACACGATGAGATTGTGTAAGAATGACCACGAAATAATCACTATTACGTATTAACACCGTTTACTGTTAACACTAATTAATTTCACTTCTTTATGACCTAGATAACTTGGTCTGAATCCTGAGCTGTCTATGAACTCCTGTTTATTTGGGTTTGTCCCTTGATCTGCATAGGTGAGAGTAAGCTCAAGAACGCTGCTCAAAATGCCTCCCATTTCAGGGATAAGACCAGGTAGATAGCTAGGGACATAGAATTTGCAAGATGGAATTCACTCCTACCCATTTTAGGGATAGTAGAAAGGTTGTTCCCTTAAGGGCTAATCACAGGTCTTGAATAAGGGGCTTCATCCTCTCGTTGGCCTGAGAGGGAATGGATTTAGTGATTAAGATCCTAAATCAATTGTTCATTAGAGGGACAATGGTACTTAAGGAGAAAAGATGTAACTTAGGGGTAAAATAGTAACTGACCTAGCTGAGGTTACGAATAACCTGTGAAGAATCAACTTATCAATGACGATTATATCAAATGGACACATAATATATCTATAGTGAGGGGAGTGCAACTACAGGCTATAGTGGACAATCTTGTTAGTTAACGAATGTTGATTAACTATGTTAAAGAGTTTGACCGGTTAGTCTCAGACCGTTGGAGTCCATGATCTATAGGTCTATCGGGTCTCCTTGCTAGCTCACTAAGGACAAAATTGAAGAACTAGGTGAAGTGAGAATTTGAAATGTTCAAATTCGGCCTTTAGGAAAGATTGTATTTTATATGAGATATAATTTACATTTATATGATTAATTATTTTTGGAGAATATGTTTTAAATAAAATATTAGCATGAAAGTGTTTTGAAAATTGATTAATGTGATTAATCAAAATTAGGTGTCAAAGATACTTTAATGTGTGATATTAATTTTTTCATTTTATTTAATTAAAATTGTTTTAATTAAATAATTTCTAAAATATGAATAGTATTTCATATTTTGTCAAAATTTTGTTTTATTATAAATTTATTTTAATAAAAAATCAGTTAGTGGAAAAATCCAATTGTTGGATTTTTCCACTAACTAACACGATTTTAAAGTGGCTCTTGCTTGACACCTATCTTTTTCATGAAAATGGATTTTGAGGTGGAGGCCATGCAAGAAGAGATTTTGCATGTGTTGGGTTTATAAATAGGTTTTGTTTTTCAATTGCAAAAACTAATGCTTTCTTGTTTTTTAAACCTTTTTTTTTCCACAAATTCTCTTTGACTCTTCAAATTAATTAGTACAATTCCCTTTCTTTCACTAATAATTCAGTCCCATAACCGTGTTCTTCAACTGGAGAATAGCAAGGATTTACCTTCGTGGTGTTGATTGCTCACGGAGACAAAGTTAATCGTGGAAATTACAAAGGTTGTATCTTTAACTCTCTTTGCATGCTTAATCCTTAGTTAATTATTTGTAATTAGAGCATTATGATCCATTGCTTCCGTTGTGCATGCTTATTTAATTCCAACACTTCCTTTTCGAGAGTAGAGAGATCAGCTCCACAACCCATATCATAAACCCCTAGTTTCATCTCAAAGGACAATCCTCGTTGATTAACTTCATTAGAGTTAGCATCTATTGCTTTCTCTATTTGTTCCTTGACATTCAACATGGACTGGAATTTATCTATGGAGCCGACTTTACTAGCTTCATTGTCATCAATCACGTTTTGCTTGAATTGTGAGAACTTTCGCTCAAACAATTCTAACATTGATTGTATGATCCCTTGTGCAGTGACCATACTCTTAAATTTTTTGGGTAATGCATCAGGTATGCTTACCAAAATGTGAACTCATACCTTGGAATTAGCCTTGGCTACATCTCGTATGCATCACGAACATTTCTTGTTGCATCAAGTTTGGGACTTGAGGACAATCCTCAGTTGTGACAATATTTAGGTCATTATCCACGAAATAGGTTTTAAGTGATTCTTTCCACGTCGTATAATTAAATACGGTCAAACAATTAGAGGCAATTAACAGAAAAATACTATTTGACATTATTATTGAAAACAAACAAATTGATCTACATTAGATTTTAGCATAACTCTTAAACATCAAATCAAGTTTAGCAAAATCTGAATGAACCCCATATAACATCTAATTTTGCAATGATGCTTCAATGATTTAGGAAAAAAACCACCGAAGGTAGTATTAGGTTTTTAAAGGATGTATATTTTCTATGTTAATTTCCCCCAAATTGTGTTGATTATTTGCTTTAATCGCTAATTTTGTAGGTAAAACAGTCCTCGAGGTGTTTAAGAGTCATTACAAGAAAATCGGGCCAAAAAGATTAAAAAAAATGACCAAGAAAATAAAAAAATTGAAGAGAATCGAGTAATTACCAAAATTCCATCGAGTATCATCAAATATCATCGAGTAAAAAGCTATCAAGCATCGAGTATTCTATATTTCATACCATCGAGTAATGCATCAAGTAAATGCCAGTGAATATCATCGAGTAATCAAGCATCGAGTACTATCGAGTTTCTTCTTATTCATTTTTTTCATCGAGTAAAAGTTATCAAGTAAAGGCCATCCAGCATCGTGTATCAAGTAAAGCATCAACGTGCATCAAGGATCGAGTTTAAGACAGAAAGCTCACTTTTTGTTGCAAAAATTTGATGCAATGTAATGCTTCTCACAATGTTGCAACGCACCAAATTTTGATGTGATTCATCCCCAAGTCTTACGTAACCAAGCATCAGAGTAGCATTGCAACGTTAGCCCAACGCTTCTTGACTTTTCTACGATTTTCTGTTGCAACGCTCGCCTTTGCGTCACGACGCTATGCCGTTGGTATAAATTTTGGTTTAGTTCTTCAACAAAATAGAGAGAGAAAGAGAAGAAGAGAAAACCCCATTTTTTTAAAGAGAGACTTCGAATTTATTGAGCGATTCTTGTAATTATTTTGAGAGATTCAATCAATTTGTATTCAATTTTTGTATCAAATATGCAACTACCAATGGATTGTTTGAAGAATTTCATCATCCATGAGTAGGTAATTCTTTTTCTCGGGGAATTATGTAGATTGGCATTTTCTTGAGAGTTTTTCTTGAATTTTCTTTCATGTAATTACTTTCTTTTGAATGTTCTTGCTGAGATTTAGAATAAAAATGATTAAGATTGAATTGACAACTCAAGATTAATCAATTTTTGTATGCAAAAATTACATGGTTATGTAACAAAATTGTAATTATGATTGCAAGAATTCGTAGTCTTGATAGAAAATGTAAACTTCTTTTCCTCTTTTCTTTAAAGAAACTATTAATTCAGAACATTCATGTAATCAATCTTGAATTTTCAGTCTTTTGATTTCAAGATTGGAATAGTTAAAAAGATCCATGAGTTTAATGTAATTTAGGAATTAATCGTGAAATGTCTTTAGGAAGCAATTAAAACCTAGATTAGGGTTAATTGCCAAATTAGCTAATTATAGGAATTTATTCTTAATGAACTATTGTATAATTTAATTGCATGATTCTTTGTTAAGTCAATGATAGAATTGTCTAGTTTACATAAAATCCCCAAGATTTCATTTCAATTGAATCTTATCTCATAATCTCTCTTACTTTTCTCATTAATAAATTTTCTATATCAATTCTTGTTTTTTTTTTTCATTTACTTAGTTTTTAGTTCTTAAGATAAACGACCCTCCATTTAATCTTTTACATTTTGGAATTCAAGTAGTCTATTCTAGGCCAATTAATAGAGGTTCTCTTGGGATCGACCTCTTACTCCACTATTACTACGTGTTAGTTCTAGTTGTAGTTAGAGTATTATAAATTTCATTTGTTTTGAGCAAGATAGAATTAACGGTACCTATTTCTCTCCAAACAGGTAGTCAGTTGTCTCTTCACTGAATGGAAACACTCTTAACCAATCATTTTACTAGAAGAAATTTTATTCCTATAACAATCAGTCATCATTTGGTCAAGAAATTATTAACTAGCTTAACAATTTCTCGTAAGTATGACCCTTCATTTTAGACCCTAGAGTTCCGTCCTAATGAGCAAACCGAAGGGAAAAACCGACTGGGGCAAAAATTAAAGCGATCCTATCCATTTTTGGAGTTCACCTTGATATTAACCTACTGCACAAACCATCCGAAGGGGGGATGCTCCCAGTGCGCCTCGAGGCCGTGCAAGAAGATGCACAATGCAAACCAAAGAAGAAGACTATAGGACATGTTGACTCACATTCCTCTCCCACTTACTACCTCAAGGCCAAGCATAAATCTCACGGTATGAACATTAAGGGAGAAACGTGAGTGGCAAAATTTTGACGTATCATATACATCTTTTTACTCCCACTGAGTATTTTAATAATCTAGGGTTTATATTTATTTAGAAAAAATACGAATAATTATTTTTACTAAGTTATTGTTTAAGTTTACCCAAAAGTAATACATACTTTGGATAGTTAAACAATTTTGATTATTGTTTGTTAAACACTTTAACTGTAAAACCCGAACCTTACTTTTTTTTTTTAATTATGTTTATTGTTTGAGTTTAGCAAAGTAATGGGGTTAAATATTTAAGTTAGATTGAAATTGTGAGAATTGGGTAAAGGATAAGTTTTGACGAAGGAAAATGTATAAGTATGGGAAACTTGGCTCTCGGATACTTATTAAACTAGCCTTGGAAAAAGAAAATTTTGGCTAAGTGTTGGTTGTGAAGAGTGGTGGTCGAGCATCGAATAAGCATAAGGCAGACATCAAGTAAATGTCGTCAAGCATCGAGTATGAGTGATCGAGGAAGGATCATGCATCGAACAAGCCATCGAGCATCGAGTATCCCGTCGAGCATTGAGTTCCTCCCATCGAGTATTCAACAGAGAACCATTGAAATTTCCATCGAGTAATGACCCTTTTTCCAATGAGTTTTTCCATCGAGGATCGAGTTTGCTCAAAACGTTCAGGTTTAAACTTTTCTTTTAGTTATCCAGACAGATGGCTTAATCTGGGCCCTTAATCTCCATTAGTGAGTGACGTAGCTTAAGGAGATTTCATGCAAAAGGGTTAGACGGTAGTATAAAAAGGGTAGAGAAATTCAAGAGCTCATTTTGGACGATTCCTTCGAGCAAATTAAACGATATTGGTACCACTGGAAAGCTCTATGAGTCTAGTTCCTAAACACGAGCCTTGGAAGGGAGTTCTCACTTGAAAGAGGACCAAAGAAGGAAGGAAGAGACAAAAGTTTATGTTCGGGCGTTTTCGGACACTCGACGAAGAATCTTAGATCTAGGCCGAACCACTTGGGATTTCAAGCTAAAAATTTAAGGTAATATTGTTATCACCATTTCAAGTAAGTTTGTAGAAGGAACTTTTGCAAGTTAAGGTCTGGGGTTTGAGTTAAATATTTTGGAAATTAAAACTAGAATCTTTGAACGAGCAGGGAGTTGTAGTCTAAGGCCATCAAGAAAGATTTAAAGCCCCAGACCAAACCAAACCACAAGGAGTTTTATGCTGAAATTTTGAGGTAATATTATTAACACAATTTTGAGCATATTTGAAAAAAGGAACTTTCTTAAAATGAGTTCTGATTTTCGAGTTATTGACGTTAGAAGCCGAATCTGGAATTTGTGGACGAATAGGCAATTTCTTGCTAAGTGTGAACTTGGTTTAAAAAGAGTAGTCTCAAAAGGGAGATCAAAGTAGTAACTAAAATTTTTATTCTTATGTGCAGGAGCAACAACCATTGAGGAAGCCTACCAAGCTTAGGAAAAAGCGTAAAGACCTGTGGGTGACTAAATGTCTTCAAAATTTATATATAAAAGGTCATGTGTTCCAAATGAATTTCATGCTAAGGTTTATGGGTTTTCCAAGCAACTAAAGTCTATAATATGTTTTTAAAGGTTTCATGATGTTTCTTAAGCATGATGTTTTAAGTTATTTAATTAAGTTTTACGAATTCTAACGCATGTCAAGGCTGAATGCTAAAGTAACGTAAAGACTAAATGCTTATAATTCATGAAGCATGTATGTTGAATTGTGGCAATGCTCTTATGGTGAATGTTAGGTAAGTGCTATGCCTAAAGCTTTATGTACACATATCTTCTATGAATGTTACGATTCTAGTAAACCAGATGCCAAAGGTATAAATGGTATCCGAGGAAGTACCTAAGGTGTTGACAGTACTTAGTATACTCCACGTGCACGCAGGTAGTTCTGTATGAGAGGCTGAAGTATGGGTCTCCTGGCCACAATCATTATAATGGGACTAAAGTATGGTCTTACGACGATGAATGGACGTTGAGAGCTTGAGCTACGAACACTCGTTCTCAACTAATGTTTGATTGTATGTACGATTATGATATTACATTTAATATATGATACGACTTTAGTTGCTTGAGATTATTTTCAACATGTTTATATGTTAAATACAATATGTGTATAAAAGGCTTGAGACTAACTATTTTTCTATAACTCACTCAATAGGCAACCAACTCACCGTTTTCAAATGCTTTCCTTCTTCCCAGGTAGCAGTCAAATTTCTCAAGGTTGAACCCATTGTTGCTTGCCACTTAAGACTCGGCTAGGAAGGAGAAAACTTAGGTTAAGCTTGTTATTGATGTACACATGTTTTGAGAGAAGTCTAGGACTAGTGGGTTTTATTTTAGGACCCATGTATTTCGTTCTTGCGTTGTTTTGTTGGACATATGTTTTGTCGTCGTTTCTGAATTGTATTTAAGTTGCTTTGCTGGTTAAAGTCATAGTTATTTTTCCGCTAAGTCGTATTTGCATATCAAGGTTTTAAGCAGGTTTTACTGATAAGTTAGGCAGTAAGTGCGGGCAAATAGGTCGATAACTGTTGTCGTCATATCCCCTTTCGTTTTTAGAGGGTAAATTGGGAGGGGGTGTGACATTAACACACCTTAATCAACAATTTCATGCTTGTAGAAAACCTATCTAATTCACCTTTACAGGCCAGTTTCCAAGTAGAGATGTTCCGTTTTCGTCAACTTAAATACCCCAGCCTAGACAAAACTAGCCTTAGACAAAAGGTCCCTTATACATATGTTTACTACAAATTTAATATTTTATTAAAACTAATATAATCCTATTAAACTGATTAAAACGATTAATCTAATTTCTAATCTTATTAGAAATTTGTGACCTTAGGTTTATGTGAATCAAATTTTAAAACCATCCAATGGATACATAAATATATCTGTAGTGCGAAAAGTACAACTGTTTGTCTTTAGAAGAGTGACTGACAGATAATGGATGTTGAGTAATTTGATTAAAGGAGTTTAATTAATTATTCAAGTACCATTGAAGCTTCAATCTATAGGTCCATAAGATTCTCTTTGTACCTCAACTGGAATTGTTCAAATTAATTGAGGGAATAATTATATATGATATAATTAATTTAATTTAATTATATATGATATAGTTAATATAATGTATTTGATACATTATAAAATAAAGTTTATTGGAGATGAAATAAAGATTTGAATATGATTCAAATATTAATTATGTGAATTGAATTCATATAATTAAATTTAATATAAATTTGATTTATATTAAGTACCATAAATTATTGAGAGAATTCAAATTATAGGTTGTATTGTATTTGATACAATATGAAAACTATAGGTTATATATGTTATATTTGAATTTAATTAAGGAGGGAGTTATAACTCCTTTCCCCTTGTTTCTCTCTTTAATGAGACGTGGGAAGTTAAGTGATGAAAGCATAATCATCTTCTTGGTATTTTTTCTTCCTGGATTCATAGAGTGTGTGTTCCCTCAGAATTCTTCCCCGTATAATTGTGACATCTCGAAATTTTGTTCGTAATGTAATTTCAATATTTTGTAGTATTTGAGATTATTTTTGAGTTTTAGAAATTTAATTGGATTACTGAGATTCAATTATTCAGAAAGGAATGTTTCAATTTAATTGTTTAATTAGAGGAAAATTGTCGGAATTGGACTTTATATCACACAAGTTTAATTTGAAATTAATGTCAAGAATTAATTACATTTTGGAAAGGGTTATGTCACAAAAATTTAATTTGAAATTAATGTCAATAATTAATTTCATGTTGGAATGAAGGGGTGTTTCAATTTAATGGTTTAATCAGAGGGAAGTTATGGAGATTGGACTTTTAATGTTACACAAATTAAATTTGAAATTAATGTCAAAAATTAATTTCATTTTGGAAGGAAAGGGTGTTTAAATTTAATGGTTTAATCGTAATCGGAGGGAAGTTATGAAAATTGGACTTTTAATGTCACAAAAATTAAATTTAAAATTATTGTTAAGAATTAATTTCATTTTGGAAGGGGGTTAGTTAAGTTCTTTGTGAATTGAAAATTTTAAGGGAGAAAGGGATTAAAAGTTGGAAGCAGAGTCTGATTGAAGGAAGATTTTGGAGATTGGAATCTTGAGGGTGGTTGTTGCTAAGGATTCGTTGGGGTATTAAATTCAAAGATTGATTATTGAAGATTGCCGCTTGGATCGATATTTGAATCTAGTATCGAGGTAAGTAATCTTACTACTGGAACTACCCTAGTACCCAACAATGATAATTATGATTTATTGAGGTTTATTAGTTATCATGATATTTATGTTGCCTTCATTGATCGAGGTTTGAAATGACTGGAGTCAGATATTGTGTTTCCTTTGGAATTCACCAGATTGTGTTTCCTTCGGATCCACCAGATATTGTGTTTTCTTCAGGATTCACCAGATTGTGTTTCCTTTGGGATCCACCAGATTGTGTTTCCTTCGGGATGCACCAGATATTGTGTTTCCTTCAGAATTCACCAGGGGTTGTGTTTCCTTCAGGATTCACCAAGGGTTGTGTTTCCTTCGGGATTCACCAAGGTTGTGTTTCCTTTGGGATTCACCAGAGGTAGTGGGCATACTTAACTACAATAGGATAAAAATCAGTTTTTCATGTATGTATGTGTCCTATGAGGACTAGAGAAGTTTATATGTTCCACCAGAGGTAGGCATCTAGAGGACATAGATGCCTAGCCTGACCCTAGTAGTGGGGTTACTTACTGAGTATTTTATACTCATCCTTTCTCATGTTGTTGTTTCAGGTAAAGGTAGAGATGCACTAGCGATTGACAAGTGGAATTCATGATCGAGCCACTAGGACCAGTTTTATGCTTCCGCTCATGATATTTAGATTTCTTTTCATGTTTTTTTTTCAATTTTCAGTTTTTCTATTTGAAACTTACTATTCAGAATTGTTTTCAGACTTATTATTATCATTTATGATTTATGGATACCCCATTATTTATTTTTAATATTTGAATTTAATAAAGGACTTTTGAACTTACCTTATTTATTTAGCATTTATTTCTCCATAAAAGTGTGTCGTTTTAAGTTCCGTGCATACATGTATTTAGTAACGGCCTAACTTAAGTCCTAGGGGGTCGGATCATTACAGTTGGTGTCATAGCCCATGTTTTAGGTTCTGTAGACTAACTTACTATGTAAGTCTAGATTGTCCCTATGGCCCATGAACGGATTCCTCATCATCGCTAGGTATGTCTTATCAATTAAAAGTGTTATGGTAGTTGTGCATTAAAATATTTGTTTAGCTTAAATGCACTAGATATATTCTAATGCTAGGTCAGTGACTCGTTAGAAGTTATTATAAGTGGATTATTAAGGTACGGCCTACAAAAGGAGAAAAAAAATAAAATTATGAGGTCACTTGGCACTAGTTTATCTCATGAAAATTTTGTTAGAAACAAACAAATATATACCTCAGTTCAGAGATCTTAAAGATTGATGAAATTATGTAGAGTTATGAGAATTTAGGAATAAAGGTATTTAAATGTTTAAGTCAAGGAATAAAATTGTCTAGATAAGAATTCATTAAGGATTAGTGTTTTTTTTTTTTTTTTGAGTAGTGCAATTGATGTTAGTATAAATAAATTTCATCACAGGTCATGTACTCAAGTATGAGGTTAAAAGTTGTTTTATGGATAAGAAGGAGAAAAAAAAAAGAGACTATGGATTTATCAAAGGTTCTGAGATATTAAAACCAAACATTTTGAGAGGAATTTTGGAAAGGATTAATAGGTCATAATCACTTTGGTAATACTACGACTTGATGGACTAGGTAAAGTATGTGTAGTGATATGAAGGATTCTTTTGGAATATCTAGCTTAGTTAATGTCATTAAAGGAAGCCAAAATAGTTTGGACATGAGTTTAGACTTAAAGGGGATAAAGCAAGGTGTTATTTTTTTGGGTTGAAGGATTATTTTAGTGTACCTAGATTAATTAAATCCATAGCCTTATTGTGATGAGGAGATCAAAGTTGGACAAATTTGAACAAACGAAAGTCTTTTGGAGTTTAAAGGCATGAAAATTGGCAAAGGAGAATTCTACAAGATGAAAATTCTTAGTGAGAAAGATAAGACTTATGGAGGAGTTAAGTAAAATATATTTTAGTAAAGAGATTATGTTCCACTTGGAAAGTGGAAAAAAAAGTATCCAAGAAAGTTTACTCTTTTGGAAAGAGAGATGAATTTAACGTGTTCAAAACTCCTAGTTAAGTACGGTTTGGAGGCATGATATGAGGGGTTACAAGGAATTTTTTTTGGTGTAAAAGAAAAATATCTCATTATCATGTGGAACTTTAGGAGAATATGAGTTGGATGGAAAGATATCTTACATAGGTGATCTATATGGAACTTTGTTTTAACACAAGAATCTGTTACGAAATAAAAGGTTGAGAAGGGATAAGCTAAAATGGAGTTACTAGTAATAGTAGATATTCAATAACTATTGACATGGTATGTTGAGGCTTCATTAGTTAAGAGGTAAACCATTGGGGGCATTAGTAAGATATAAGGGGTTTTGACGTAGTATGCAAGTTCGAAACATGAACTAGCAAGACCATCAATTTGATTGAAAAATGAAATTAATCCAGCTCAAGATAGATAAAAAAGGTATATGCACAAAAGTAAGTAAATTGGATCTTCCAATATCACCATTGGCATAAGGGATAGACTAGTAATAAAGTTGAGTTGATAACAAGAAGTTGCTATAGGTAGGTTTAGAGCAGTACAGGATAGTATGTTTTCCCTTGCATGGGCAATGAGTTAACTAGCTCTAGGGAGTATGAGTAATTCAAGCTATGACTTATGAATCAATAATTTTTTATCGTAAAAACTAACTTCAAGGATCAATTACGGTTATTACGAGGTTATGGAAATGTGTTAGCAATTGACTGATGCTTTAGCATCCAGGGACTTCAAAACCTCATTTTCAAAGGGAATTTTAGACTCATCCGCAACAGGGTCTAAGTAATGATATGTGATTGTTTTAAAGCCAAAGAATAATATGAGGATTGGCTCAATAAAGTTTTATAGCCCATGACAGTATAGAGACTCATGATGAGTTTCTCATGAATGTGAGACTTAATTAGACAGAGTTATTCTCAGACATGTAGACTCTAAGAAAGACATCATAGTCGGCACTTTTAGAGTAGAAGCAGTTTTCAGTTGATCAGATTTGTTCTGGTACGTATCTTCAAAAGATGCATTATATAGCATGACCAATTTTCTCCACTACACATATGAAGTTTTCCCTGTGACAGAATGGTAAGCTCAAATATATGTTTTTAGT
The DNA here is from genome assembly GCF_009727055.1 of Benincasa hispida. NCBI lineage: Eukaryota > Viridiplantae > Streptophyta > Magnoliopsida > Cucurbitales > Cucurbitaceae > Benincasa > Benincasa hispida. Next base: position 22,796,960 of record NC_052357.1, read on the forward strand.
GGATGTGACTTTCTTAAGCTCACGACAATTTTCATAGTTCTCAGCTTGAGCGTGTTCAAGTATTGTTGGTTTTCAGCATCTTAAGTTTCATAGTTATATATGGAAGGGGTTATCACCCTCTTTTGATACTAGTTTCAGCTATGTCAAATAGTGACTCTTGTTTTACATCTAGTTTTTGGAAGAGTCTCCAGTTAGCATTGAGTACCCGATTGGATTTTAATACATTTTTTCACCCATAGACTGATGGTTAGAAAGAACGTTTGAACCAGACATTATTGAATATGTTGTGCACTTGTGGGTTAGAGTTTTCAAGGAGTTGAGACTCTCACTTACATTTGATGGAATTAGCATAATAACAGTATTTGGCTACCATTGGCATGTCGTCATTTGAAGCCCTCTATGGGAAGAGCTGCAGGACTCTTATGAGTTGGGATGAGGTAGAAGAGAGGAAATTGCTAGGACTTGAGCTAGTGCAAGCCATGAATGGGGCAACACAGAAGATCAAGGCTCGTATGCAAACAGCTCAGAGCAGACAGAAAAGCTACGTCGATGTGAGACGTATAGACCTTGAATTTGAGACTAGTGATAAAGTGTTCTTAAAGGTGGAACCTATGAAGGGTGTTTTGAGGTTTGGAAGGAAAGGGAAGCTGAGCCCGAGGTTCATTGGACCTTTCAAGGTCTTGGAGCGAACTAGTCCCGTAGCTTACTGATTGGCATTGCCTCCATCACTTTCTTCAATTCATCATGTTATCCATGTTTCGATGCTGAAAAAGTATGTGACAGATCTGTCCCATGTAGTTGACTTTGAGCCATTGTAGTTGAATGGCAACTTGAGCTACAAGGAAAAACCTGTAGAAATTCTCGCCAGACAGGTAAAGACATTGCACAGAAGGGAGATAACATTTGTGAAAGTCTTGTGACAAAATCAACAGTTCAAGGAGATTACCTGGGAGCGAGAGGATGAGATGAGGGTTCAATACCCGGAGCTTTTTTAGGAATGAACTTTCGAGGACAAAAGTATTTTAAGGAGGGAAAAATATGACATCCCGAAATTTTTTTCGTAACGTAATTTCAATATTTTGTAGTATTTGATATTATTTTTGAATTTTAAAAATTTAATTGGATTACTGAAATTCAATTATTGAGAAAGGGATGTTTCAATTTAATTGTTTAATCAGAGAAAAATTGTCGGAATTGGACTTTATGTCACACAAGTTTAATTTGAAATTAATGTCAAGAATTAATTACATTTTGGAAGGGGTTATGTCACACAAATTTAATTTGAAATTAATGTCAATAATTAATTTCATGTTGGAATGAAGGGGTGTTTCAATTTAATGGTTTAATCAGATGGAAGTTATGAAGATTGGACTTTTAATGTTACACAAATTAAATTTGAAATTAATGTCAAAAATTAATTTCATTTTGGAAGGAAGGGGTGTTTAAATTTAATGGTTTAATCGGAGGGAAGTTATGAAGATTTTGGAGATTGGAATCTTGAGGGTGGTTGTTGCTAAGGATTCGTTGGGGTATTAAATTCAAAGATTGATTATTGAAGATTGCCGCTTGG
>NC_052357.1:22798624-22967894 GCF_009727055.1 Benincasa hispida
AATGACTGGAGTCAGATATTGTGTTTCCTTTGGAATTCACCAGATTGTGTTTCCTTCGGGATCCACCAGATATTGTGTTTTCTTCAGGATTCACCGATTGTGTTTCCTTTGGGATCCACCAGATTGTGTTTCCTTCAAAATGCACCAGGGGTTGTGTTTCCTTCGGGATTCACCAGGGGTTGTGTTTCTTTCGGGATTCACCATGGGTTGTGTTTCCTTCGGGATTCACCAGGGTTGTGTTTCCTTCGGGATTCACCAGAGGTAGTGGGCATACTTAACTACAGTAGGATAAAAATCAGTTTTTCATGTATCTATGTGTCCCATGAGGACTAGAAAAGTTTATATGTTCTACTAGAGGTAGACATCTAGAGGACATAGATGCCTAGCCTGACCTCAGTAGTGGGGTTACTTACTGAGTATTTCATACTCATTCTTTCTCATGTTGTTGTTTCAGGTAAAGGTAGAGGTGCATCGGCGATTGACAAGCAGAATTCATGATCGAGCCACTAGAACCAGTTTTATGTTTCCGCTCATGATATTTGGATTTCTTTTGATGTTTTTTTTCAACTTTCAATTTTGCTGTTTGAAACTTACTATTCATAATTATTTTCAGACTTGTTATTATCATTTATGATTTATGGGTACCCCATTATTTGTTTTTAATATTTGAATTTAATGAAGGACTTTTGAACTTACCTTATTTATTTAGCATTTATTTCTCCATAAATGTGTGTCGTTTTAAGTTCCATGCATACATGTATTTAGTAACGACCTAACTTAAATTCTAGGGGGTCGGGTCGTTACAATAATCCTCTCTCAAAGAAAACTTCCTCTCAAGAAAATCTCCCTCTCCCAAAAATATTCAAAGCCCACAACTCCTAAGATTCTCATGCTACCCTAAGGAGAATAAAAAAGGCTCTTTTTGTGGTGGTGTCCACTTTGAGTTGAAGTTTTTTGTATTAATCAATCAAAGGGTTCGTGATCGGTTCGAAGAGGAATTTCTTGAAGATAAATTGTCTTCAAGAGTTTTGTATCTCCATGTTGTAGTGTTGGTTAAAATGCATAATGTTGTTCTTTGGAATTTTAATTCTCTGTGAAATTGCAAATTGAGAAACGATCTCACTTCCGTCTGAGGTTTTTCTCAAACCTTCATGTGGTGTCAAAGTCGGTTCTTGATTCCCAATTTATAATTTTCTAAATTAAAATTTGTTTAATGGTGGGTTGCACTACTGTACTGATTTCATGAATGATGAATGGTATTTATTTGTAATTTTGGATGTTTCGGGATTGGACTGTATAGTTTGTCCTACTTTCTTTACAATTTTGGTTTGTAAGGGCCTCGTATTTTGGGCATTTAATTGCAATAGAGTCTGTAATTTTATTGTCATGTGTCATTTGTGTCTCTTCCAGCGTTTTTCTGGAGATAACGAGGCCTAAAACAAAGTAGAAATGATGGTGATCGCTTTTGTATAGTAGGCGACTATACAGTAGCGCCATGACGCTACAATGCAGCGAACAGAAGAAAATTTTGTAGCGTCGTGATGCTAGGGCACGATGTCCTGACACTCTGAAACGGAAAGGAGGCACGATTTAGTGACTAGTTCGCTGGCGGTTCGAGTTTTTGGCAGTTCGGTTTACGCGGTTCAAGACCCAGTTCATCTGTTTTGGACCGGTTTAGCTATTATTTTGATGTAATAGTTAGTTTTCTAATTAATTAAATGAATATAAAGCTATATTAATTTAATTAATTGTTTAGGAGTTCAATCTGGGTCTAATAATTGTTCTTTAAATTATGCATTTGATGTATGGTTTAATTTATTTAATTATATGCCGTAATGTATGTCATATAGTGAAAACCCACCATAAGTTATGAATTTTTTAATGCATCATGTATATTATAAAGTTATAATATAGTTGCATGATGTAATTTTATAGTATGCTCGGGCATCATATAATATAAATGTTATAATATACATGCATTATTGACATTATCATGCATAATTTATATTATAAATATTACAATATATAGTAGTATTTGGATGAATGTCGTTAATATTTTCATTACTTTAGTATATAATTGTTATGTATGTTGAGTAATGAAATGGAAATTGCATGAAGCATGTCATTACTTTGAGTAATTTTATAATGGTTATAATTTTTTCTAAGTATGATATAGAATATAATTTATGGCTTTAATTTATTTCATTTATTTTATAATTATTATAATTAAATGAAATTAGACATTAAAATCAATAATACAGAGTTGTATGCAAACTTAGGTTAAAATCATAAATAGTTTAAAATATGATTGACTTAGACCTAAGTTCACAATATTTCTAATATGATTAGAAATTAGTTTAATCTTTTTAATCAGTTTAATTGGATTAAATTGGTTTTAATAAAAGATTAAAATGGTAGCAAATAGAGATGTCCACGGGGCGAGGCGAGGATGGGGAAGCCCTCACTTCCCCTTCCCCACCCCCTATTTCATTCCTTGTCCCCGCGAATTTCCCCCCATCGTTTTTTCTAACAATTTTTTTTTCAATTAAATATATATTTTTGACACTTCCTTAAATATATCCAATACAACTTTTGTTTAAATAAAATATTATCAATTTTGGTAATAAAAAAAAATAATACACATTCAATTTAAAAAGATATTGTAATGACCTAACCTCCTAGGACTCAAGCTAGGCCGTTACTAAACACATACATGCATGAAACTTAAAACGACACCCCTTTATAGTGAAATAAATGCTAAATAAATAAGGTAAATTTAAAAGACCTCCATTAAATTCAAATATTAAAATCAAATGATAGAGTACCATAAATCATAAATGATAATAAATAGGTCTGAAAACAAATCTTAACAATAAGTTTCAAACATCAAAATTGAAAGTTGAAAAAAAAAAACATGAAAAGAAATCTAAATATCATGAGTGGAAGCATAAAATCGGTCCCTAGTGACTCGATATGGATTTCGCTTATCATTTACCGAAGTGTCCTTACTGTTACCTGAAACATCAACATAAGAAAGAATGAGTATAAAATATTCAATAAGTAACTGTTCGTACGAGGTTTCCGGAGAAACGTGTTTCGTGGAGTTGAACTTGAGTTGGTGTTGATGTTGGAGTTGATTTAATGCAATGTGGTTCGATCTCTAATATTTGATCCTCTGATTCTCTCTTAGTTGGGTGAATATGCTTGACTTGGAGAAGGAAAGCACCGAACATCCTTGAAGTAGAAGTCTTGAAAGCTTGGAGAAGTCTTGGAAGAGTATTTGTGTCTTCAAAGGTCTGAAAGCTTGGAGAAGTCTTGGAAGAGTATTTGTGTCTTCAAAGGTCTGAAAGCTTGGAGAAGTCTTGGAAGAGTATTTGTGTCTTCAAAGGTCTTCTGCCTTATAGGAGTGCAGCTTCAGGAGTCTTGGAAGCTACAGGAGTCTTTAGAGTCCTCTGCTTATTAGCGAATTCTCTCTGGGTCTTCTGAGTGTAGAAAATGCTGCCCTTACAAATGAAGAGAACTTCTCTATTTATAGAGTTTTCAGGTGGGCTTCGTGGGCTTGGTTGGTCCATGGGCCTGACCCTTGGGCCCAATTAGTTGGTTTTGGGCCTGATTTGGAATTCGGGTCCAATTCAACTTTTTTGTAGTTTGGACTTTAAGCCTAAATAATAATATCAAATTGAATTTGATCTCATCTGATTCATCCGTGTGACATCATCGAAACGTGTCTTCAATTCAATTCGGGACATGTGTCAACTTCTAATTGGACCTAAAGGCAATGATTTAGAAATTCGTCGTTAATTTAGCAAACGAGTGACTTGTGATTGGTCCAAAATTTCTCATTCAACAGTAACCCCACTACTGGGGTCAGGCTAGACATATATGTCCTCTAGATGCCTACCTCTAGAGTTCCTCCATATAACTCCTTGTCAAACTTCTCCCTTCTTCCCTATGATGGCATGGTCTTCCACAATACATAGCATAGTTTACATATTTAGTCAAAATTTTATCCTTTAGTCTTCTAGTATGCGTCCACCCTAACGCTCAAGGAATCTTGTCAAAGTCCGGGTGTTACAAATAATATTTAATTAATTAATCTAATGAAATAATGAAATATCTTATATTTCAAATTTAAGGACAATTATGAAATATTATGCTTCAAGAGGATTTTCCATGTAAAAATTCCTAAAAGAAAGACTTGTTTTTGGGTCCTTTTGTTGATGAAGATGGTGTCAGCATGAGAGGAAAAGTACCTTCATACCCTCACATTCTACAATTTTTTACCAACGTTTTCTCAATATTTTTACCAACTTTTTTTTAATCTACTTCTATCGAAATTGAATAAGAAATTTTGAAACGAAATGTTTGTCCACGATTTCAGTTATTCTTTTTTTTAAAAAAATTTACTGTTACACATTTGCGATTACAGTTATTCCCCAAAGGTTGACATTCTTTGCTTTGTTTTTTTTTTAAATTTTTTTTTTTATTTAAGTGTTTTTTGTTTGGTTCCATAAAAAAACAAAAAAATTATATAGATCTATGGGATCTTTTTAAATATAAAAAAATATTGTTAGTTAATTTATATTTTATAGTAAAAAAATTCCAAAAATTATAAAGTACTTTTGGAAGTTTTTGTTATAAAGTGTAATTAATTTTTGGAATTTTTCTATTTATAAGAATTTTCCTAATTTTTTTTATACTAGGATTGGTGAAAAATATTTTGGACCAAAATACCAATTTAAAAAATCCATTAATTATAAGTATATCATTCATTCCCTTCTTTTATTATTTATTACCTCATGGTGGGAGTTGTTTCGATTTAGACTAATTTAATCATTAAAATTAGATTAAATTTATAATATTAGTATATATCTCTAAACTTTCATCTCTCATTTTAAAATTATTTTTTATTTTTCATAAACATTTCAAAAGTTAGAATTTTATTACCATGTAGATGACAATTGAGATTAACAATGTAGACGACCTGAAAACAAAAAATGGAATTATCTTATCATTTTTAAATTTCAATTTTCTATTCAAACGTAGATCTCTACTCTTAAAGAATCGTCTTTAAAACTAAATAATCGAAAATCAAACCCAAAAAATCAATTTTCTATCCTATCCATGTTTTAGCCATTTTCATTAGTTCATTTTAATCTAGTCATTTCCCACTATTTTTCATTATATTATGATAATAAATTTAGATATACTTCTGCCTTCTATATAAATCAATCTTTAAATTCAACATGAAAAAAATGTTCTATCTTACTTAATAAATTATAATGAATCTCAATTATAATGTTAACTTCTTAATATGTATATAACAATTAAAGAAAATTCAATGAAACAATTTTAAGTTATAAAAAAAATTGAAAACTCAGTTTTCGATTTTTTTATATAATTTAAAACAGTATTTTCAAGAATTACTTTTGAGGGGAAAAAATAGAAATTGAGGGAGATTTTTTTTTCAAAAAAAAAAAAAAAAAGAAAAAAAAAAAGAAGATAAAAACGTCGACAGCAGAGGTTCGAACCTGCGCGGGCGAAGCCCAACAGATTTCAAGTCTGTCTCCTTAACCACTCGGACATATCGACTTTGATGCAAAAAATACAAAATTTAATAATAATTTCTCTTATGTTTCCATAATATTTTATTTTATTCATACTTTACTAACACAAATATTTAAGGTAAAACTATTTGTTTAAAAAAAAAAACCTATTTATTTATCATTGCTTTACGATCGATTTGTCTCTCATATTCTCGAGTTTTAAAACACTTTTACTCTCTAAAATATCATGAAAAAAAACCATTTAACTCTCTAAACTTTAGTTAATAACGATTTAGTTCAATTTTTTAAAATTTTTTAATAGTTAATCCCTTAACTTTAATTAGTAGCATTTTAATCTTTTATACTTTATAATTTGTTATATTATAATAAAAATTGACATCTAATTTTGATAAAGACTTTTCATAATAAAGACTAAATTATTATAATTATCAAAATATAGAGACTAAATTGTTAACTTTCATAAAAGTTTAGAGACCAAATAATTTTAACCTATATTTTTATTTTGACACTAAATTTACGTTATATAATTAAATTTTATATAAAAACTTATCTTATTATCATTTATTACTTTTGTTAATTTTTTAAAAATCAACTTCAAGGAAAAATATGCATACCAATTACCAAAACTACTAATAAGGTACGGTGTTATATATATATATATATATATATATATATTTGGTAATATTAAATTTTTTTGTTAATGGTTTAACATAAAAGGTATATATATATTAAATGTTCAACGCAATTTCAACTTTTTTTTTTTAAAGAATAAATTTCAACTACATAGAAATACTGGTACATCAGATACATAAAATAAATGCTAACTTTCTATTAAATATTTTACACAATGTTTTTCTTTAATCCTATTTTCGCCCTTCAATTTTATGATTTATTTTATTTTAACCCTTTAACTTTTAAAATATGTATGTTTGTTTCTATACTTTTAAATTAACAAATGAAGGTGCCCATGAAAATTTGAAGTACCAAATAATTATGTAATTATGTATGGAAGTCTAAGAATTACAATAAACTAATTTGACCGAAATAAATTTAGTTTTATCCTTACTATTATTAATTTAATTGAATTAACAGTTCACCTTTTAACTTGGATATTTATGTATATTTGATCTTTGAATCTTTAATTTTGTGCTTAATATATTTTTAATTTTAAAATATTTAATAGATTTTTTAACTTTTAAAATTATTTCTAGTGAAAATTCAAAGGTAAAAACTTAAAAGTTTACAAGTCTTTCTAACTTAAACCAATTAAACCAATCACATACTCATACAACTTTAAATTTTGTGGTTAAATTACAAATTTTCTAACTTGACTTATTTCTAACTTTATCAAGTAGGTCTTTCAAATGTCCGAATTTAAATAATGTATTGTCAATCAATCTTACCTCTAGTCTATATAGTTAGTTTGTTGTTGATTTTTTCATAAAAAAAAAAAGAATATTATATACCTATGAGACTTTTCATTATAAATTTTGAAAACATATTCACATTGTTTACTATCTTGCATGAAAATTATTATTATCATATTTCTTAAAATAATAATAATTATTTAACTAATTTCAATAAAAAAATAGTTTTAAAGGATTTAATTTAAAATTTATGGAAATGGATACAATAAGATCAAACATTAAAATTAAACATGTCCCAAAGTATAGGGACCAAGATAGTATTATTCATAATTTATATGTACACTTGGTCCAAAGTAACAAGAATAAAAATGAACCTCTAAGAGTACATTATTAAAATTGAACAATATCTCAAAATGATATTTTTATTAATTTATAAACACATTTGGTCTAAAATGATTCCATAGTTTACACATGTAACACCCCACACATTTTTTAGTAATAATGTAATTTCAGTAACTTTATTATTTGGAATTTCAGTAATTGTTATTAGTTGGAGGGCATTTTTGGAATTTAAGTGTAAGTGCGGGAATTTAATTGTTGGTGTGAAATTATTCAATTGGAAATTAATGACAAGAATTAATTTTCTTTTTGAAACGGAAAGGAATTTAATAGTATAAAACGGAATTAAATATAATTATTTATTTCATTTTTTGTTTTATTATTATTATTATTATTGTTGTTGTTGTTTTTTTTTTAATAAAAAGTCAAACCCCACCTCCCTTTTCTTCCTCACGTTCGTGAGCCCGTCCGACGCCGCCCAAAGTCGCCGCGTCAGTTTCTCTTTCATGACCTCCGTCCACCACTGCTCAAGCGTCGTTCTCTTTTGCCGTCACTGGATCTATTGATTTGGGTAAGATTTCTGCCGTTTGGGTTTGTTTTCGGTTGATTCTTGAATATTCATTTACTTTTGGCATCAATTGGTTGATACCCATTGTGTTTCAACTTTGGATTCAAGTTTGTGAAGGTATTGAGGTTTTGTTCAGTGAAGTTGGAGTTTGTTTAGCGAGTTTTGGTAAGTTCTATGCTTTGACTACACTCTTGCGGATTAATTTTGGTTATTGAGAAATTTTGGTAAAGTCATTTGGAAGTGATTTTTGACAAAGCTACATATGGATAATTTATTTGAGATATTGGTAGTGAAGTATGTATTTGATTCAAGTTTTAATCATGTAAGCCTAATTTCAAATTATGATTAGGGGGTTGATTCAAGAATTTCATTCAAGATGAAGAAGAGTTTGGTTTGCTAATTATTTGAGCTTGAAATTGGAGGTTTGGAAGGTGAATTCAAATTGGACCACACCATAGGCAAGGTTATCTGAAAATATTTTATAATATTTGGGGTGTTTGGAATTTGGCCTTAACTATTAATTTTAAAGCTTGGTTTATGTTTAGGCTTGATTAAGGATTCAAGAATTTCACAAAGATTCAATTGCTTTTTGGTTTGACCTAATATCAAGGTAAGTAATTTTACTACTGGAACTGCCCACGGGCCAAACATTAGATGTATGCTAGCATGTTAAATGAAGGTTATGACAGAATGACAACATGAAAGATTGATAGTATAACATGATTAAAGTATGTTCTATTATGAGATTCGATTTATTTATTTATGCATATAGACACTTGAATGCTAGTATGAGATGGTATGTGCTTTCATGGTTGTAATTGATCTGATGATATTGAGGTATACATGTATGTTGTAGAACCATGATGTTGAGGTATATGTGTATGTTGTAGAGCCATGATGTTGAGGTTTATATGTATGTCATAGATTCGTACAATGATGATTATGATGTTGAGATTGTGCAAATGTCCTTACTGATTAGTTAGATGCCCATTAGATTTTGTGTTTCCTTCGGGATTCATTAGTTTGTGTCTCCTTAGGGATTCACTAGATGTAGTGGGCATACTTAACTACAGTAGGATATGACTCAGTCTCCTTCTTGTTTCATGTGCATATGTGTCTCATGAGAACTAGAGCAGTTTATATGTTTCACCAGAGGTGGGTATCTAGAAGATATAGATGCCCAACCTGACCCCAGTAGTGGGGTTACTTACTGAGTATTTCATACTCATTCTTTCTCATGTTGTTGTTTCAGGTAAGGGTAGAGATGTACCGGCGATGGACAAGTAGAATTCGTGATCGAGTCACTGGAACTAGTTTTTACACTTCCGCATCATGAGATTTAAAATTCTTTTCATGTTTCTCTTAATTTTTAGTTTTAGTGTTTAAAACTTACTTTTAAGAATAGTTTTTCAGACTTATTTATTGACCTTTATGATTTATGGGTACTCTACTATTGTTTTAGTGTTTGAATTTAATGAAAGTTTTTTGAACTTACTTTATTTAATTAGCATTTATTTCGCCATAAACAAGTGTCGTTTTGAGTTCCATGCATGTATGTATTTAGTAACGGCCTAACTTAAGTCTTAGAGGGTCGGGTTGTTACAACATACATATAAAACCATTAACCATAGTTTACATGCATACATATAAAACCATTAAATTTAATAAGATCAAATATTTAAATATTAAAGTTCAACTAAGTGGATATCTTGACGAAATATCCTTCAAAAAAAAAAAAAAAAAAGCAACAAATAAAATTTATGAATAGAAAAATAACCAAAATCTATGAGGATTAAATTACAAGTTTAATTCTCAAAAGTTTCAAGTTATTTAATTTTTAAACTAGAAAAAACTATTCAATAATTTTTCGATTTTCAAGTCTATCAAAAGATGTTTGGTCCCCAACTTCTTTTCTTCCTTTATTTTATATATTTATAAAAAATTACACCTTACTATTCTTATACATCAACTCTAGATTTCATCGACTTATTCCATGTTTTTTAAAATTCAATATAAAGTTAGTATAAAAACCTACCCGATAAAATTTGATGTTATATCCAATGTTTAAAATAATATAGATATTGACGTAAATATCGAAGTCTTAATTTTACGAAAATTTTGATGAAAATATCGATAAAATTTTGATTTCAATGGATATTTATGAAAAAAAATATAAATCAAAAAATCAATAAATCAAAAAATAAATTTAAATTAATAAATAAATATTTTAAGATTTCTAAACGAATTGACATGTATATTATTTATATTATATTAACCTGAGTGATATTTTATTATTTAATTATCATATCAATATCACACTATGAAAATACGTAAAATTTAATACTTTGGTTATATCAGCAACAGAAAAATCTTTTAAAATTGTACTTTTAACAAAATATGAAGATATGATTCATTTAACAGCGGCTTTCCGCGGTCGGCAGAGGGAATTAGAGATCACGCCGCAGAGGGAGAGAGGGGGATCGTCGGGCGACATGGCCGCCGCCAGGCCTCCCAAAACGCCGGTGAAGGTACGACGGAAACTGTATCCTCTTCCTCCAATTTATTCTGTATATCCTCCTTAATTTCCCAATGATCTTGATCAGATTCAATTCTCTGTCATTTGGCTTCTCGCAAATTGTAACCCTTAAATTCGGAAGATTGGAAAATAGGTAACTAGAAAATTGATGCTGCTTAAGAAGTACTATGATCTTTCACGGTAACTAAGGAAAAATTATTGAATGTAGCTATAATAATCAAGGGTGCAAAACTATCGGTTACATTGTGGCAGTCTCCTGCAATAATTTCTCAGAAATAGGAGATTTGAACGAGATAATTACTTGAGTTTTGCTTAACTATGGAAACAGGCGGTGTAAGAGAACTTAATATTAGTTTGTAGGTCTAGCTCCAAGTATTTTGTGAGAATTAATGCTCATTTAAGCAGCAATTCAAACATAATCTTACAGTAATTCATCAACGTGCAAGTGTGCTAAAATATTTGTTGGCAGTGGCTGTGGGAAGTTATTTTGATATTCAGTCAGCTGTTCTGGGACACTCAATTTAATTCAGTTGGTTTTTAAGTGTGTGCCTTGCATATAGTCTTTTCTGTAAGTTTGTTTAACAAAGCCAAAAGGTTATTTGAAATCATATTATCATTTGGATGCCCAATTATCTTTCTAATGGAACAATTTGGACAGTGTTTCCAATTCTTGGAGTTAAAAGTTCGTCATAGGTTTAATGCTCATCTGTGAGCATTCTTCTCTAGGCATTTTTATACTTATGATATTGATCTTGTTCTTTTGGGCTCAAGTCCTTTTTGTAGTTGGTGTTGGCCTCAAGCTTTTTTAGGGCTTGATTTTTGTATGTCATTGTATTCTTTATTTTTTGTACTCACAAAGAAGTGAAAGTTAGAGGAGGAAGTGAATTTTCTTATTCTCATGTTTTAGCAATCAAATTTTAGAACTACAACTCCGTTCGATGATATAATATTAAATTTGTCTTCATTCATCAGCTTAAGTTTTTTGGTCAATCAGTGATTTAAGAAACTCATGTAGATTTTAATTTAGAACTTGCTAGGGGTCTTCATTTGTTGTTGCGTTGATTGTTGCATCTATAAATAAGAAATCCACATCTATAAATAAGAAATCCATGTAAGTTATTAGAAGCCTTTTTTGGTGTAGGCTAAGGTGTGCTATTGGTTTCTGTTTACAGTCAGCACGGCTGCCAGTAGGTCTATTTGCTGCACAATGTGAGGAATGCTTCAAATGGAGGTTGATAAGTACCCAAGAGGAGTACGAGGATATTAGAAGCAAGATGATAGAAGAACCATTTACTTGCCCTAGAAAAACCGATACTTCTTGTGACAATCCTCCCGATATCGACTATGATACAACTCGAACTTGGGGAATTGACAAACCCAACATCCCAAAGACACCACACGGTTTCACAAGACGCTTAGTGCTGAGAAAGAATTTCTCTAAATTTGATGCTTACTATGTTACACCCACAGGGAAGACAGTGAGATCCTCTACAGAGATGCTAGCTTTTGTAGAAGCAAATCCAGAATACAAGGATATACCTCTTTCAAGCTTCAGTTTTGCAGTCCCGAAAGTAATGGAAGAAACTGTACCTGAAAGCATTTTGAAAGAGGGCTTAAATAGCAGCAGTGCCAAAAGAATTAAGAAAACAAAGGATGAATCTGCCCATACCAACTGAAAATCAGTTAGGGGGTGTTTGGAGTTAGGAGTTGAGAAGTAGGAGTTTGTGAACTCCACTCCTTATTTAGCCTAAGGAATTTATGGGTCTCATTACTAAAAAACATCAATTTTATATCTTATCAACCTCTTATACTATAGGCCACGGGAGTTCAGAACTCCCTAGACTTCATAATTCCTTACTTTTCACTATTCCACTCATTATCTCAAACACCCCCTTAACGGTTTCCTTGCAGCATTCTTTTACTATTGTTGTTGATCTTAAATCCTTGTGAATGGTTCTAGACTTGAAAGATGTAGAATAGTGATTATCCTATTGTTTGTACCATTTTTTTTTTACAAGTAAGCACAAAGATAGATGCAGTCAAAGCTTATTGCTCATATTGTTGTTTAAGTAAATGTTTTTACTATAATTTACATAGAGCCTTTTAAAAGCCTTGAAAAAACTCCAAAAGGTCAAGAAGAGCGTAACTTTTATTGAGGATCAAGAGGTCCATGATTCAAATAATTCATTCTATTTGTATTAAAAAAAATTTCCAAAATCTAAATTCTTTTTAAGTTATAATTGCGTATCTATCAACAAAAGAAAAAAAGAGAAAAAAATTATCGTTTGTGTCCCTTTTTGTATGGATCCTATGAATTGTGTTAAACATGTTTTATTTGGACACATTGAGAATGTACATTTTAATAATACTTCGAATAAAAACTTGACAAACTGCGGCTCTTTTTCAAATTTAAGATGTATATTACAAAACTTATATACATCACTTAAATTGTGTTCAGAACTGCAACACTGGTATATATGCATAGTATAATTTGATGAAGTTGAAAATTCAGTGTAAGAATTGATATTTCTTGCTAAGTTTAAGTTAAAGTTGATGATTCCTCGAAATATTTGTAGTTAAGTCAACAATTTTTAAGTTTTCATAAGATAATTAAAAGTAATTATTTTTCTAGAAAAGAAAAACTTAAAAAAATATATCAAATAAAAATACTCTTAGAGGAGGTTCTAGGAGTGCCCAACTCCAAGTATTTTTCCAAACTCATTTCTCTAATTCATCATTGACTAAGTTCTTAAAACACTTTTTTCACTTAAAAAGTTACTGCAAACAAGCCCTTATTCGACTATGTTATACAAATCCATAATCCTTGCATTCTACATCTATCCGTTGAAATGAAAATTATATTTCCGAGTTTAAGCTCATACTCATTGATATGAGAGTGCAAGAGACAATGCTAGATCAATGTTAGACACTTAAGTTGTTTGGTATAATGTGGATTTTTTTAGTTTAATAGTTACAAAGTGAGGCATGAACCAACGATCTTAGATTCTATTTACTTTTAGTGATGTGATTAAACATCAACGAAAAGAGTAGAAACGATAATAATTGATAGTGCAACTGAGAAACTGGCTCTTTTAATTAAAGTCAGCATCTAAACTATATAAACAACTAAAAGAAAAAAAGTGAAAAACAAAGCTCTCAACCCTACATTCACTTGCAGAATTAGTATGAAAGCCTGATCCCTCTTCTTTTGAAGCTAAAATTTATGCATTACACTAACCAGATAACATCTATAAATGTGAATGTTTAATCCACAATTAATTTTTTCCTAGTATTCAACATATACTAAGGAAACATAGCATGTTCTCAAGAACGCACCGATCATGAGGTTGGCTTTCACTATAACTGTTGTTAGTAGTATACGTATGCGTATCTGGGCCCCATGTTTCAATAATGACGATCTAGGTATCTGGTAAATGTTTGCTTAGACTTTACTGTCTAATCTATTTTTGTGTATTCAAGCAGCATGTGAGGGGACCTGTAGATTTTCACTAGTGTCCAGTATAAGACCTCTTCAACTCCAAGCTCTCCCTCAGCTCTAGCAGCATATATGTCTTCACAAATGGCAATCAACCTATAACAATATTTCAACACATAACCAATTCGTATTAGAAGAGGTAGTTGACCAGAAATATATTGAGGTTATACAAAATGGATACAAGATAAATCAAACAAGTTATCAGTTATCACCGTATAGTATAACTGTGACGTCCCGAAAATTTGTAAGGTTGAAAAAAAAAAGGATTTTATTTTGGAGTTTAGGGTTGTTGGTTGAGAGTTTTGGGGGATTTCTTTTTTTTTTTTTTTAATTGAAAAGAAGAAAAAAAATATTATATATATATATATAATATATATATATATTGTAACGTCCCAAATTTTTTTTCCTATTGTACTTTTGGTAATTTCTAGTGCTAAAGGGCATTTTTGGAATTTTGGAAATTTAATGGATTACTGAGTTGTAATTACTAATAAAGGGATGTTTCAATTTAATTGTTTAATCAAAGAAAATTGTGAAATTTGGACTTTTGTCATTGAATTTAATTTTGGAGTTATTTTGTCGAAAATTGAAGTCATTTTGGAGAAAAGTGGCTGAGTTTTGAATTGGAAGTTATTGGAGAAAAAAAAAGAATAAGTGTTGAAGGGAAGAAATAAAATAACATAAAATAAATACAAAAGAATAAAAAAATAAATATATTATATTTATATTATTTATTTATTTTCTTATTCCTTTCCCTTTCTTTTTCTTCCCTCATGCAACACCCCCTCCCTCAAAATTTTCCCTCCCTGCCTCAGGTCCTAAGCAACCTCCAGTCGTCCATTCGCGTTGCCTCCCTCTCACGCTGATCAACCTAGCCGTTTCAGTCGCGTCGTCGAGCCCCCTCTTCCGACCACGAGCATCTGTTCAGCAGCGTGCCTCCCGAGTCAACTCGACTCCCTACAGTCGCCACCACTCGATTCACGCTATCACCCGTGTCTCCGATCGTTGAACCCCGATGGTATCGCTCGCCAACCCGCGCTGGTCTCTGTGGGTTGTAGGTTGTCGCCCAGAGTCTCGAGTTCCACGGTCATTCGTGCCCAAATCTGAAGACCCACACCCAAACGGCCAGGTCGCTTGCCGTCAGTCACGCAAGGGTGCTTCGGATCCGTCGTTTCTCGTCATTTGTGCTGCCAACAGTAAGGGTCGTTGGAACTTGTGGATTTGGGGTAAGATTGTGTTATTTTAATTGGATTTATTGGCTAATGGTGTTCTGCTTCAATCTATTGACACATTTGTTTGGGCTTTAAAATCGAATTTTGGAGAAGCTTTGAAGTTAAAAGTGTACTGTCAAGAGGATTTGGTTGTGGTTTCGACAAGCTTACCCGGATCTTTGTTGATCATTTTTGATATCCACTAAGTAATGGCTTATTCACTGATTCAGTTGTGAGATAAAAGGTTGGAATTGAAGGTTCAAAGCGGCTGTCCATCGAGAGTAAAGGTTGGATTTGTGACTAGAGTTGTTGGGTTGTATTGATTTTGTAGCATGGGGTGATGTTCTGACCAATACACTTTGGGTAAGATTATTGGGAATTATTTGGTTAATTTGGTTATTGGAACTAAGCTCTTTTTATTAATTGTAAATTTGGTTTATGTGTAGGCCTGATTCAAGATTCATCTAAGCTAGGAGGAAGATTATTTTGCTAGTCGCTTAAACATAATTTTGAGTAAGTAATCTTACTACTGGAACTGTCCATGGGCCAGGCACTAGATGTAGTTAGTATGATAGATAATAGTATGACAGAACGATGACATGATGGACTGATAGTTTAGTATAACCGATGATTGAGGAAATCTAAAAGATTTATACTTGTGCACATAGATACTTGAATGCTAGCATGAGATGATATTTGATTCTATGAGGTTGTATGAGATGATGTTGAGGCATATATGTATGTCATAGAACCATATTGTGATAATTATGATGTTGAAACTATGATAGTGATTTTACTGATTAGTTAGAATGCCCACTAGATTTTGTGTCTCCTTTGGGATTCATCGGGTTTGTGTCTCCTTCGGGATTCATCGTTGCTATTTTAATCTAAAAATCTTTTTCTGCATAGATCTTATGCTTTGTTGTAGAAAAGTTTGTCGTCTGAAACTTTCTTTGAAAGCCTGATTATAATATATAAACTAATGTTCTCGTCGTTCAACGAATAAGAAAAGCAGAGATAGATTGGAAATGTGAATTTAGTTACATTACCTGTCACAAGAAGGAAGATTCTCATAGGGAATTCTCATTCTCAAGTCAGAGCATTGAAGCCTTATAAAACGGCCAACTGCTAGAACAAAGGTTATGTAAAGACCCCAGATGCTGAACTTGCTGAGAGTGTCACCCAGAATGCCCTCTGAAAGAAATGTTAAGGTCAGTATTATCATTTTGAAACTTCATTCTATTAATCATCTCTGTTAGATGCTTTTAATCAGACTCACGAGGTGGTATTTCCTCAGAGATTACAAAGGCTACTGGTCCGGTGAAAGATCCACATTCACTGACGTTTATTGGCTGGATGTCATGGAAGGACCACCATTTGTAATTGTTACGGTTCAAGATGAGATCAGCACTGACGAAACTTTCCTGTAAATGATAACCGGATCAGTTGTTTGAATAAAATCTCACACAAGCATAGAAATGATATCAGTTGCTTCTGTCTCAGTAGATGAAGAACAATGACCCCAGATCTAGAAATCCTCAATCAGTGAACTGCACCATGAGTTTCCTTACTGTGATTTGATTCATGAGTTTTCAAACATGCAATTAAGTTCTGCAGAATAATCTAGTTTGGTCCCTGTCTTTAATCCAAGTTTTTAAGCATACAATCTAGCCCCTAAATTAAGTGTACAATTTGTATTCCCTACGTTTGTAAGCGTACGATGTGAATAACCTCAATCGTAATCAAATTAAATTTGCAAAATGCTCAAGTAAACGTGATTAAAAGTAATCCACGATTAAGGCCCATTACGATCGACCAATCAATGGAATCTCCATAATAATATCACCAATTTTGATTATGAATTGGTAAATATGGCTTAAGTGTAACTAATCTAGAAGTTATATGCATGGTAAGACTCTTGTTAAATCTCAATCAATCCAAAAGCTTAAGCTAAAAGGTCACAGGAAACTTAATTATATCATTGCTCTACACTCCCCCTTACTTGTGAGCTAAAATTTATAATAAGTCCAACAATTAAAAATTAATATTAATTGGAGAGAAAATGACATTACGAGATTTGAAAACATAGGACGTCTTTTTTATACCATGTTAAATCACCAATGACCTAAAAGTTTAAGCTAATGAGTTATGTAAATTTAATTATATCAATACCTTAACAAATCTTAACGACAAAAATATCGGTGTAGGGAATACCTCTTGTTCCAGAGGTCTAACATCGCCAGAGCCTGTGACACGGAAGTATCTTTGGTAAACATTTTTTATCCGAAAGCCATTCAACGAGCCATTCAGAACTTTCTGGACATCAGATTGACTGGGAAGATCCCGAGGATCAATGACTCGGTCATATTTTACAACTTCTTTCCCTTTTGGTCTGTCCCTGGTGAGTATCCAAGTGAAAGAAATGCTTATATCTTGGTTCCGGTCAAGGGAATGGATGAATCTGGACTGAACCACACCAGGGACAAGCCACAGGACACTTGCATCAGCTTGACAACAAATTAACTGAATATCATCCTGATTATATGGACTCAGATAACCTCCAGGATCAAGAACCATATTTGCATTCAATTTGTCCCATGAGATCTTTTCACAAAGAGTAGTCTGGTAGAGAGTCAATTTTCCTGAAGTTGTCTTGATATCCACCTGGCAACTGGCATCTTTGATTGGGTTTGCAACATTTGTTGGGTTGCCACTACTGTACATCTGTAACAAAAAGGAGTTTCAATTGTTAGCAACATTCAAAATTAATTTGTCAAGTGGAGATTTTTTATTAAAACATACATGTACGGATGAATATCTATTATCTATCTATCTATATATATATATTGAATGCCCTTCGAAAGCCTTCTTTTCTCTAAACAATCTCTTACAAGTTCTAATCTCGAGTTCTTCAATAATTTTTATTATCCTATCCTTCACAATACCATTGGTATGCAAGAAGATTATAAAAGAATCATAAATTTAATGGACGGAGTGCAAATTATGACAAAACCAAAATATTAACCTTTTATGTCATTATGTGGAGAGTGTAAATCTTTCAATTGCAAATAATAAACGATAATTAATTAGATCTTTTGACATTAGAGAACTTCTAAATGGTAAGCATGTCCCTCTTTTGATTAAAAGAGAAACCCCGAGGCTCATAAAATGATAAAAAGGGAAGAAAATTTTGGTAAATATAGAAAAACAGAAAATAGAGAAGCAGCACTTCATTGGGTCCTAAAACATGTATTTTATTTTCCTTTTTCTTTTTGGATAATTGGGATATCGGGCCTACTCATTGCAGTATCTTCATGGGAACCCAAAACATTAATAAATTTCACTAGATATAAATTTGGGCATACAACAATTAATGCTCTGAAGTTCCTTACCAGCATTGGAGCCCAGATCACACAGATTAATATGAAGAACAGGCATATTCCATTGCAACATTTCGTCATTACAGTTTGCTTATCTCCTTGTTTGTGCTGAGATCTATTTAAGACTGCATCACATTTAACAAGGTACAAGCTTGCATTTATGTCCTCCAGCTGAGAAAAGAAATTCATCTATTATTTTAAACTCGACATTCCAGACCGCAGGGTGGATCAGAAAATATAGAAGAAAACACAAAACTATCAAGAGCTTACACATAAACTTTGTGGGTTGAATCAATTAGACTCCTAAACTAATAATTGTATTAATTAAAAACTCTAAACTTTCAAAGGTGAAATCAATTTAGACCCACCGTTACGATTTTGTTTTAAAATTCACAATGCGTAAATCTCACACGTGTACAGTTTCTTTAATGTAGAGATAAATTCAATATTAGAGAGAAATGTTGGAATCAAGTTGATACAAGTAATTTTGAAAAACATGAACAGTTTTTTCTCCTCTTCTTCCTTTATTTTTCCCTGCTCATTTAGGAAGAACTATGATAGTAGGTTTTAGGGAGTAGAATATTGCTGTTTAGGTGATATTAATTTATTTTTAAATGAAATCAAGTGAAAACAGTTTTGAATCACTTAACAAAAAGTTTAAATTGATCCACTTAAGTAAGTTTAGAATTTTAATTAATACAATTGTCAATCTATGGTTTTAATGACTACAATCTAAAAGGTTGAAGGGCACAAATAGACTTTTCTCTAAAATTTATTCGAGCCATAATATTCCTATATTATCTATAAGATTAAGATCTCAACAAGGTGTTTCAAATAAAATGGTAAATTTAGAACAATGAAATAATCACCTTTAGCCAATCGTACATGGTCAGAGAAGTTGTTGTGCATGACCAGTCCAGCACACATCGTAATTCATATAAGAAGGGAAGAGCCCGATAAAGCCTATACCCCAAATAGTTAATTCTTGAAACTTCACTCGTCAAAAATTGCCGATATAAGGTGCTTTTGTGTGGGAGACCATATCGAATTTGTATTGCTTGCAGTGTTAAAGAAACTGCCTTTGCAAGAAATATAGCTCGAAGTGCCAACTCTCCAGCGTGCTGATTGGAAGGCTCCATTTGCCATGCATACTCCGTTACCGCATAAGTAAAGAGAACAAGATTGAAAAGGTAAAAGATCACTTTACCGATGGCAAATGAGCAGAGGTATATGCATCGATCGAGCACAATCAAGAAGAATATTATCTGAGGCACAGAATATATTTAGTTAAGAGTAGCAGATGACATATCAAAGCTACGTGAGTCATGAAACCTTAAATTTGATTCTACATTGCATCTCTTCTAGTTACTTCAGAAAAGTTTTCCATAAAATTTAAGGACTTCATGCACAAGCGGTGCACATCATGCAATAACTGTCCCAGCACAATGTGGTAAAATGAAAATGCTCAGCAGGATATCTATCATGGCAGCAAGCTAGGAACATTCCACCAATAACACTTATTGCATCCTTAGAATAGACGCAACAAGATAAGGGAAGCTTATACATTCAATCATGCAACTTCATATGGACAAAATTTTGGAACCAATTATCTTCAAAATACCGTTAACTAAGTTCTCTATTGCTTTCATAGCATTATTAAACATGCAGTTTCGCACTTTGTGTGCACAAACAACTACACCCCTACGAACATTTCTTTTTTATTTTTATTTTTTTACTTTAATGAAAACATATGTACTCAAAATTCTCTGTTAAGATTCCAAGTCCTAACTCGGCCCTGTTCACGGATTCACACCAAGGAACGAACGATAGCAACAAAAAAAAGTAACAGGAAGATAGAAAGAATACAGCTCAGACATAATAACTTTCAATTAATAAAGGAGCGAAATGTAAACGAAATACCAAACTACAATCTTCCCAAAATGAAAACAACAACCACAAAACGAAGGAGTTCAACGGAAATTCGAGAGAGCTGGGAAATCTCTCCATAAAAGCTCCTCAACTCTTATTTATCTTCACCTCTATTTTTCTCTTTACCATGGTTTCCGACTGCCCTATTTAACAGCTGATGGTGGTCCCTGGTCTTAACCGAATTCTCCTCCCACTATACCTCCTGAAAAAGAATCCTCTCCAACTTCTTTTGTAACAAACTTCTCTAGTCCATTTCCCTTTTTGACCCTCCTCTTATAAGTGTAAATTATCGGGGGTTTTACAAAATACCGCATCTCTCGAAATGCACCTTGTCCTCAAGATGAAACGTTGGGAATTGTTGTTTCATGGCTGGTGTGGACTCCCAAGTGGCCTCACTCTCTGGCATATTCTTCCACTTAACCAACCATTCTTGAGTAGTTAACTCACCATTCCACCTTATTCCTAACACTAGTTTAGGACTAACCTGTAATTCGAAGTCTTCCGATAGTATAGAAGGAAGATGTTGTACTTGCTACGCTTGTCTGAGTTTCTTCTTGAGTTGAGACACATGGAACACATTGTGAATGGCTGCTTCTGGCGGCAGGTTCAAACGGTAGGCGACTTCCCCAATCTTTTATGATATTTGGTAGGACCATAGAACCTTGGAGACAAATTTTCACTTATTTTTCTAGCCAAGGATCGCTGACGATATGGTCTAAGTTTAAGAAAGACTTCATCCCCCACTTCATATTGCAGCTCCCTTCTATGTAGAACAGCATTTTTCTTCATCCTATTCTGCGCTATCACCAAGTTTTCTTTAAGGGCGTTCAAAGCCAAGTCTCTTTCTCTCAGTTGCCTTTCCACAGTGTCGTTTGATGATTTTCTATCCCCATAATAAACTAGTGGTGGGGGAGGCCTACCATAAACCGCTTGGAATGGAGTGGTCCGAATTGAGATATGAAAAGTAGTGTTGTACCAAAGTTCAGCCCATGCCAACCATTTGTTCCATCGTGAGGGTTGTTCGCTGCAAAAACATCTCAAGGCATCGATTTACTCTCTCGGTTTGGCCATCTGTCTGAGGATGGAAAGCAGTGCTTCTTTTCAGCTAAGTTCCCAAGGTGGTGAACATCTCCCTCCAAAAATTACTTAAGAAAATTTTGTCTCGATCAGTGGTGATGGACTTGGGTATGCCATGATGTTTGATCACTTCTTGGGTGAATGCCTCTGCCACTTGTTTAGCTGAGAAGGGGTGTTTCAAAGGAATGAAATGTCCATACTTACTTAGACGATCCATAGCCACTAGTATGGTATCATAATCCCTTACTCTCGGCAAACCTTCTATGAAATCCATGGTCCATTCTTCAATTATCAATTCAGGAATGGGAGTGGCTGTAGCAACCCTGCTGGTGACAATGACTCTGTTTTATTCCTCTGGCAGACTTCACAACCTTCCACATACCTTTGTATGTCCGCCTTCATTCCTGGCCAATGAAGTTCTCCATTCATCCTTTTGTAAGTTCTCAAAAATCCGGAATGGCCCCCTAACACCAAATCATGGAAAGTATGTAATAGGGTCGGGATCTACGATGACTTGCGAAGGATGACTTGCCTCCCTTTGTACAACAACCTATTGTTCTTCCATTGGTAATTCGGTTTTCCTTTCGGGTCTTCCTTTAATATTGCAATGATCTGTTGAAGTTCCTCGTCGTTTTCCACCTCCTTGATGATTAACTCCATATCCACTACGGCCGAGGTTATCAATGTGTGTAACTCTGCTATTGGGGGAACGCGTGATAGGGCATCTGTTGCTTTATTTTGTAGACCATGTTGGTAGAGAATTTCAAAATCATAGCCCAGAAACTTGGTAAGCCATTGTTGGAATTGGGGTTGCACTTCCCTCTGCTCGATTAAGAACCTTCAAGGCCTTTTGGTCGGATATGACTGTAAACTTCCCTCCCAAAAGGTAGTGCCTCCACTTTTGAACTACCAAAACCATTGCCATCAGCTCCCTTTCATAGATTGATTTGGCCTGGACGCGTGGGGATAGTTTTTGGCTGAAATAGGCGATTGGTTTCTCCCCTAGAGATAGCACAGCGCCTAGACCGATCCCCGAAGCATCAGTCTCAATGATGAATGGCTTGGCGAAATCCGCAGAGCTAACACCGAGTAGGAAATCATTTGCCTTTTCAATTCTTCAAACGCTCTGGTCGCCTCCTCATTCCAAATGAATCCATTCTTTTGAAGTAATCGGGTGAGAGGTGCTGCCATTACACTATATCCCTTTACAAACCTCCGATAGTATCCTGTTAGCCCAAGAAAACCCCGCAACTCTGTCACGTTTGTTGGTCGTGGCCAATTTACCATGGCTTGAATCTTCTCTCCATCCGCCTCTACTCCTTGTGGTGAAATCCAATGCCTCAGGTATTGTATCCGTTCTTGACAAAAACGCATTTCTTTTGATTCGCATACAGCTTGTTATCCCTCAGGACGTTGAACACTACTCCCAAGTGAGTCTCGTGGGTGGAAGGATCAGGGCTGTACACAAGTATGTCGTCAAAGAACACAAGAATGAAGCGACGTAGGAAAGGGCGAAAAACCTAATTCATAAGTGATTGTAAAGTGGCAGGTGCGTTGGTGAGTCCAAACGGCATCACTAGGAATTCATAATGCCCCTCGTGAGTGCGGAAAGCTGTCTTCTCAATGTCATTTTCCTCATTCTGATTTGGTGATAGCCTAACTTGAGGTCGAGCTTGGAAAACAACGCAGCTCCATATAGTTCATCGAAAAGTTCTTCTATAACCGGTATTAGAAATTTATCGGCAATGGTCAATTGGTTAGCTTTCGGTAGTCAACACAGAAATGCCATCCCCCATCCTTCTTCTTGATTAACAACACCGGACTAGAGTAGGGGCTTCTGCTGGGGCGTATGAATCCGGGCTGCATCATTTCCCTCACCAGCTTTTCTATTTCTTCCTTCTGCGCGTGGCCATACTTGTACGGTCGAACATGAATAGGATCCTAGCCTTCCTTGATAGTGATCCGGTGGTTGACTGCCCTTTTAGGAGGAAGCGTAGCTGGCATTTCAAAAACATCCTAGTTTTGTTGTAAAAGTGCTAAAATCATTAACGTTAGCTTAGTTGGAACTTTGGCCTCATCCTCTTGCTCTGTCCCCTCTTCATTCTCGATCTCCAGATGTTGAAAATCCACTAAGAACCCCGGATCATCTTCCTCCTATTGTTTACTCAGGGTCTTGAAAGATACTTCCACCTTTGTGAGGGATGGATCTCCTCGTAAGGTTATGTGTGAGTCTCCCGACCAAAAAGTCATGGTTAACGAAGGCCAGTGGATGCTCATGAAGCCGGTAGTGCACAACCAAGGCATCCCCAACACCACATTCATCCGACCAAGCTCCATTGCCAAAAAGTCCGCCCTCACCACCAACCCTCGCAATCTAAGCTCCACGTTTTTACATACTCCCTTCCCTTCAATTTCGCTTCCATTGCCAATTATTACCCCAAATTTCGTCGGGTGTTTTAAAGGAATTTCGAGCTCCCTCACGGTATCCTGATGGATGAAGTTGTGTGTTGCTCCCGGGTCAATGAGCACCAACACCTCCTTCCCCCTTATTTCTCCTCTCAGTTTCATGGTCCCCTTTACAGAAAACTCTAGTAGCGATTTCAACACAAGCTCGGCTTTCTCCATGACTTCTACGTTTTTCAGTTCGAGTTTCTCTTCCTCTTCTTCAACTTCTTCCACTACCAGGTCTTCTTCCTTGTTGGCTATGAAGAGCATTAGCTGTCGATTCTCTCTTACCTTACAACGGTGCCCGGGTGCATACTTCTCATTGCACCGGAAGCAAAGGCCCTTATCGAGGCATTCTTTGAACTCTTGAGTCCGACAATCTCTTCAAGGGGGTTTCTTTCTTCAATGGGAAATTCTTGACCGGTATAGATACTTGTTTCATGGGCAGGACCTTGTGCCCCTTCACGTGATTTTTTTCTGAGTACTCCTTCTTACCTTGTTGGGCCTCCTTTTTTTCTAAGCCCACCAACCCCCATATCACTTAGTGCTAACTTCAGGGCCAAGTTCCTATCGTTCACAAGTTGGGCTTCGCGCATACACTAATCCAATGTTTTAGGGTTACGGCTGATTACTTCCGCTTGCAATGCCAGTTCCAGCCCGTTCATGAAGGCATCCTTCAGCACACTCTCTGATAGCTCCGGTAAGGGTGCCGAATACGTGACAAATTTTTTTACATAGTCTGGATAGGAACCGTCTTGCCTGATTTTCAGCAGTCGAGCGCCTAAAGTTCCTTCACCAACGGTTCTATAGTGCTCAAAGAGTCTCTTCTTCAGTTCCTCCGAAGTGGTTATGGCCTTCCGGTTATTACTCCATCGAAACCAAACTACCTCGTCTGGGGCGAAACTAACAGCAGCCACCTTGACCTTCTCTGCGTCTGATAGCTCATGTATGTCAAAGTAGTGTTTAGCGCGGTACACTCAAGACTCCGGATTTTCCCCTGTAAAAAGAGGTATTTCTAAACGTTTATACTTACCTTTATCCGTGTTTCCAACT
The DNA here is from genome assembly GCF_009727055.1 of Benincasa hispida. NCBI lineage: Eukaryota > Viridiplantae > Streptophyta > Magnoliopsida > Cucurbitales > Cucurbitaceae > Benincasa > Benincasa hispida. The sequence goes on from NC_052357.1 coordinate 22,823,593, forward strand.
CCGTGCGTTTGGGACGATTCTGCCCCGTCCGATTTCCCTTTTGCTTTGAAAGTACTTCCTTTGGTAATCACCGTTTCCTCCTTCCTCCAAGCGGAGTTACTTTCTCTGACTTCTTCCGTCAGCTTCTCAATATTCTTGCATAATCCGCACAGCAGTTCCTTCAATCCGACCATCTCCTTCTCACTCGTCTCCATCCTCTCTTCAATTTGTTTTTGAGTCATTGCTCGACTCTTCCCCAGAATTATGGCTCTGATACCACTTGTTAAGACTCCAAGTCCTAACTCGGCCCTATTCACGGATTCACACCAAGGAACGAACGATAGAACAAAAAAAAGTAACAGGAAGAGAGGAAGAATACAGCTCAGACTTAATAACTTTCAATTAATAAAGGAGCAAAATGTAGCTGAAACACCAAACTACAATCTTCTCAAAATGAAAACAACAACCACAAAACGAAGGAGCCCAGCGGAAATTCGAAAGAGCTGGAAAATCTCTCCATAAAAGCTCCTCAACTCTTATTTTATCTTCACCTCTATTTTTCTCTTTACCATGGTTTCTGACTGCCCTATTTAACAGCTGATGGTGGTCCTTGGTCTTAACCGAATTCTCCTCCCACTATACCTCCTGAAAAAGAATCCTCTCCTCCAATTTCTTTTTGTAACAAACTTCTCTAGTCCATTTCCCTTTTTGCCCCTCCTCTTATAAGTGTAAATTATCGAGGGTTTTACATTCTCATTAGTCCCTTTGGTTAACTTCACCACTAAGGGCTAATGAAGAAGCTAAAATGGCACTATGTGGATAATGTTGTTTCTCTCTTGAATTGTTTTAAAAATAAAAAATCCAGATCATAAGGAGGAGAACACCTCCTACAATTGTCAAATCTGTAAATCAAGAATGGATAATATGAAAGTAACAAGATTTTAATCACAAAGAAGTATATTTGATAGTTACACTTACCATCAAGATGAACACAAACTCTTTGGGGAATTGATCCTCTAGTTGATACACGTCAAGAAACTCACTATTATTTTTAATGACAGATTGGTAGAAAATTGCAACGAAGAAGAACACTGTCAAATCTGCACCAAATACGTAGGCATATAGATCAATTTCCCTTTTGCCTCCCCCAATCACAGAGAGTATTTGATATGGGAATCCTGTTTTTTCAACAAGTCCATTGCGTTGTGCAAGCCGAATCTCATTTGCTACATCAGCTGCAGGAGTAAGAGAGTCACACCATTCTGCACAAGTATCAGTTGAAGGAGAAGAATATACTACCTCTAGAACAACCAAGGCCACCTTTGTATTTTCTTTACTCCTTTCAATGCTCTGGACATGGACTCTACTAGAAAAAGGACAAAGTCGACGGTTCTGTTCCTTACATCTCTCATCATGGATAATTTGAAGCATCTGATTTATTCCAGATTCAATCCTCTCTGGCTGAATCCCATCTTCTGGCCATATTTGGACATCCAAAGACACCTGGATAAAGTAAGGTGGAGATTCTGCTCCTTGCGTCAGTGATTTCCAGTACTTGCACAAACTCCTGAGTACAAACATCATCATTTTTCTCCCTAGGTATAGGAGTTCATATGCCTTCTCAGTCAAACCATAATGTCCAAGACTCTGTCTTCTGGGGACAGCATTTTTATTGAGGGCATTAGAGGACATCCACTCGCCATCTTTTGCAGTTATAGAACTTTGCAATAGAGTAAATAAATAAACAAGGAACAGAGGCAACGAACTGACAACAAAGGATGAAGTAATTCTATGTGTAGGAAATCCCAGTTCCTGTAGCAGGTCCGAATTAATATTCAACCCACAATGCTGGATGATTATCTGGTACAGATACTGTAGCAATATGTACAATTCTGTGTAAATTAGCATGACAACCCAAAACATATAACCAGGACCAGTATTTACACACAGGGCATAGACAAAGAGAGCTGCAAGGTAAAACATGGAAAGTAAACTGAAGTTCCACAAAAAGACGAGGATGAAGCAACAATAACAGACGACATCATTGTTGGTCCGCATTTGAGCCCATATGTGACGAAAAATCCTTCCCAACTGCATACTTGCAGGGTCAGAACTCTTATCAGATTGCAGTGAGGAAGAACGCTCTAAATGTGCATACCTAGTTTCCTGGCTCTCTATCTGATCATAAACTCTGTCCTCATTATTGCTCTGTTCATTAATGTCATCATCTTGGGTGACATTCAAGAAGCTTGCAAGATTGCTAACAGCTTGATTTCCAATAGACTGTACCTGGGAAACACCGTCACCTATGAACTGTACAGCAGACATTAATGGGTTTCCTTTTGCTGAACCTTTATGTTTCCTTTTTCTATCCAAATCCAAAGATACATCTGAAATTTGAGAATCAACTTCACAAATTTCTGCAACTGGTAATTCCATTGAGTGCATTCTCGACTCTGTTGTTATTCCTATTCTCATATTAGCAAGAGACTCCTGCAATTCAGGATGGGGAGAAGAATCTTCTCTAATTATCTGCTCTGCATTCCCAAGTGTTCCCTCTATATCAGTGGTCATTGCATCGTCATGTATCCTAGAGGTGCTTCGCTTTCTAAAGGATTCATTCCCTGGACTTGGAGAAACATTATTGCCATCAACAGATGAGTTCATGTTGTGAAGCTGGATTTGCAAATTGAGCATCTCTGATTTCATCTTCTCGACTTGCAAGTTGCGCTGCCGTTTGCTTTCCTCAGAATCACGGATATGTTGTAGCTGTTCAGTTTTCCAAGCAGCTTTTTTTTCCTGCTCACGAACAATAGCACCAATTTGTTCAGCTTCAAGATACCGACATACATATTCGAACTCTTGAGAGGAGAACATGTATGACTGGAGTGAGACCAACATGAAGATAATAATTTCAACGAGAGCAGATCTTGCAGTAATTCGAAATCCATAATCATATTTGTAAAATCCAATCATCTCAAATATGTAATGCATGGTTTCACACTTGCCAGCACTAACTTCTCCTACAAATGGAGATTGGTAGGCTAGAGATAGAATAATAAGAGCAAAGTTGTATGCACGCAAGAACTTGAATACTTTGTTCTTCTTCTTCAGTATTTCAAGTCTTAATCTAAAGAAAACCAGTGCGAAGGCAAGATAGCCAAGATGTAGTACATCATATTCAAGAGTTCCAGTAATCAAAATCAAAGCCAGGACAAGATCCAACAAATGACAATAGCAATAGAGCCTCAGGTAGTCAAGGATAGTCCACATGCTTTTTGTTTCAAAGGATAGATCCCTCCAAACAAAAGTATTTTTGCGTTGGGACATCATTTTACGATAAGTAGATGATAGTGAGAAACCGGGTAAATGGTCAGCACGGAGTTTCAGAGATGAAAGCATGAACACCACAAAATAACTGAAAAGCATCCTTGAATCATCGACAGTTAGTCCTGCATAACAAGTAACATGGACATTACACACCAAAATAAGGAGAAACTATGTCTTTGGAAAAGCTCCAAGATAAATAATAACAAGCAAAATTGCGGCTAAATTTTTAGTATGCCAATGTCCCAATGCAAGTGGTAGGCTGGCTACAAGGAAAGCAAAAGTAACCGTCACAAACTAAGCATATTCGTTCTACAGCAAAAAATATTCTATCAACAACCTTAAAGTTTTTAAGCTATAAAAGAATTTTGAGGATAAGTTTCTACCAAAAGGGTTTGAGAAACCATACCATATTTTAACCCCTTCTTTCAATTAAAGGTTGAAGTAATTATTAAAAGGAGAGATAGAGAGAACTTGCAATTGCAATCCTCAAGCAAATAAATCTATAGTTCAGGTCTTTCAAAGCTGTATCTGGAACCATGGTTCAAAATATTTGTTTTACCTAATTGTCTGACATGTTAATAATCAATCTTCCAATGGGGGATATTTATATGATTGTAACTTTTCACGAATTCAATGAAAGCTTACTTCTTGACAAAAGATGGGGGGGGGGGGGGGGGGTTGGAAATGAGCCTAATAAAAGCAGGCAAATTGGAAGATATCTTGTTGATTAATCTGAAGACTGAATACAAAGTATCAACAGCTAGAAGATTTATACCCAGCCAACAGTTCAAACAAAATTGGAAGTACAGATTAGAGATTCGCCAGCAGTCATGACAATGGACACCAGTGTTGCTTGGCATAAGCCAATTTGAATTCCACATGTTCTTCCAGAAGGCAATATATTCAAGGATAAGAATGGAAGCAAACAAGAAGACAAATATAGGCCATAGTTTACGTATAATGCCCCGATCCAAAAGAATACAGGCAGCCAGCAACCCAACATAGAACAGCGAGACAGAATTCAATAAAGCAAAACTGGCAAGAAGCAAGGAGATCATGGTTATCTCGAGACCAAAGAGATTGAACAAGTTCTCCATCCAAAATTTCATATATATCTTGAAAATGATTTTCTGCAGTTCAAATCTTTCCTTCCTCAAGGATATAATACGAATCTTGTCCCACTTGTGACTTTCTTTGGTGCTTCCCCATATAAATCCAAATGAATATTTCCTACTGCTGCTACATTCAGAGTTGTCTCTTTTACTAGATGCAGAATGAGACACTTGAGACTGACCAGAGACAAAGGATGGCCTTACAATATGATCCAAACCTTCCTGCTGTAGAAACAATCTTCCGGAGTCTAATGATGGTTTATTTTTCTCATTAGAAATGGATATGTCATAATCATCTTCTTCCGAGACAAATAATGGACAAGGGTCATCCCACTTCCCTTTATTTAAAACAGAACCTGGCATCCTCTCCAACCAGCGAAAGACATTATATTGGAGAGTACATGCAGCAATTATTAGTACTTTTCCGCGCAAGCCTAATTCCAGACCCCAAAATCCAGGCTGAAATACTCTAAAACCCAGAAAATGAGACAAATAAGAATGCTTTTGTCCAGGAAACATTCCAGCTTGTTTACCCCACATCTGGAAAAGATATTCAGCTGTCATGATAACTCCTGTATATGCCAGAAACAACTTTGATGGGATATGTGAAATCTTGGGTAAAGTGGCACATATGACAAGCCCAAGTAGATATAATAATCCAAATGCACTGATCGGTGATATGGATGCATAGAAAAGAGCAGCAAACAGAATCTTGTCACTGTGCCAAATAAGGAAGCGTTTTATAAACCCAAGTCTCCCATATTCTAATAGCTCAGGTTCATCGGAGCTGCTATACCTGCTCTGCCTTCTCTCATAGCTATAAAGTTGCATCACAATCAATACAGCTAATGATTGCCAACAATTTTGCAAAGATGAAGCCTCCGAGTTGAATCCTAAATAAAAATCGAGATCAATTGATCTGGATAACCATATCCTAAAGCTGGAGAAACTGCTTAAACAATATATGAAGACAAAAACTATAATTGCATAGGCTTTTAACGGGAACCACAGTCGCCTCTTTGTTCTTTCAACCAGTTGTCTTCCAATCATCCAAACAAGAAGAAGGAATAAGTAACCAAATGATATATAATTTGGTTTGACAAAGAACACCGTGAGAAGAATAGTCAGAAATGCAATATAGGTTCCACATGATCTGTACATGGATAGGAACTTCTCTCCAATGGAACTGAGAAATGAAGCAATTTTTCTCTCTGCAGTAAAAAATAAATAAATGAGCGATACAAATTATGCAATAGCAAATGGAAACAGAGCCAAAGAACCACCAGTGTTGATTCAAATGATGAAACATAAAAACCAAATTATTTTGTAGTTTCTTTAAGCAAGACAATTGCTAATTCATATCAAATTGAAACTATGGTTGCATCTAAATTGATAGAAGGAAACCTAACAGAAAATAGTATAATCCACCAATCAGACACTTCTTAACAAAATAGTGATGGCAAGGGAAAGATCAAGGTTTTTGTTGGGGTTGCTAAAGTGTTATGTTCAGACAGGATTTTTGTAATAAACTTTGGGTGGAAGCAATTAGTTGTCACTCTAACATTAAAAACAGACAGTTACTAGAGTTGAAGCGACGATATTCCCTTGCATGCATCAAAAAAGTTTTCCTAGACAAAGCTTTTCACAACTCTTCCGCTTAAAGTTGTTGGATCTTAAATTTGCACATCCATAATCATCAAAAGAATAGATTAGATCCGAAGGGTTTAAAAAATGTCCACATAGGCTGTTTACATACATAACAGCTGAAGCGTTATGACCCAACTTCAAGGAAGTTCCTGGTCACAAATCTCAAACCTTATTTTCCCAATTAACCTTGGGTTATATCGATTAGCAGATGAGCTGACATGGCCAGATAATCATGCATCATTTGATTCAACCAAAATAATTCAAACAAAAAATAAAGTTCGCAATCCAACAAACTGATTTAATAAAATCTTAACAGTAAGTTTCTTCCTTTTGTAATGTATCACAGATCAAATGGTAGACTCAATATAATCAACGATGAGGTCTGATTGATACCATGCGAATGACTATCATGGCAATAATTAATTGTTGTGGCTGTATAAACTGATAGCAGAACTGATTTATTAAGGCCAGCTCGTAAAATGCTAAATCCAACTGGGGGGCTAGGTGTGTGCTGCACAATGGCAGAAAATGAAAATAGCATTTCAAAACCATGGTTATGAATTGTGCAAAAGCAAGCAAGCAGAGTTATTTCCAGGAACTCCCACATGCTATCACGTCCAAGGAGACCTGCATTGAACCACTGAAAATAGTCACTGCAACCTGTTTCATTGTCATAGACTCGTAATTTATTCTTTCAACATTATTTTGAAAAGAGTTTGAGGCGACAAGTGATAAAATGAAATAAGCAAACCCCCTAACAGAACATCGAATTTTAATATCATAATATAACATCCGTGGATGAAAGCACACGTACCTAGTTGCAACAGAATTTCCCTACACAAAGAACTTTCCCGGTCTAACACATCCGATATCAAGCCAATCTGAAGAAGATACAATAATGCAAAATGAACCTCATTTAGAAGAATCAAAGACTGGCGCATCTTTCTGCTAACTTCGTGGCTCAAAAGGTATAGGAGGAAGAATACCACTGAACATTGAAACAAAGAAAGAAAATTGAGGAATTAAATAAGATCATAATTTGTAGCTTTCATGTCATAAGAAACAACCAGAAATTACGCAAATTTTCACTATGATTATTAATTGGCACGGGAAAACTTACCATACACAGCATGGATGAAACCGGGCTTCATTGCAACCAGGAATATCAAAGTTAGCACGATAGCTCGAGAGCTTTTGCGCAGACCCCATGCAATAGTTGCCACAATTAATACCTTGGTCTCTCCTTCCTCTGAAAATTAAATTGTGTAAAGGACCCAACTTTACCGCTATCAAGGAATTGACAAAAATACAAATAAAATTCAGAGGAAGATGATCAATATCTTTAAGGTAATAAAGAATACAGGACAAATGAATGATGTAGCCAAGGATCAGACTCCTCCAAGAATCTTCAAAATTTTATATTCAATACCAAAATAAATTGTATTTATAAACAGCACCTATTAAATAGAAGCTTCTTTAACTATGTTGATATTTTGATTATTGCTTCTACAATTTTTTTTCTTCATTTTTTCTCAAGCATCAGAGCCTTAGATCGAAGGGGCAATGGTTTTATTTGAGAATTAAAAAAACCAGTTTAGTATTTGAAAATATGTATCCTAATGGGTCATTTTCTCTATTTGAGAGCTACAAACTGATATTGTATACATAATATTTAAAAAAAAAAAAAAAACAGTAATCACTGTAGACTGGTTATAGAAGTTATTGATTCTTAATACTCTATCAATTTTTTCACAGTTACTTTCACAAATCCCAAGAAACTTCAACGTTAAAATTATCTGAGCTTCAGCAATAAAAGAATGCAAATTTCGTTGGGATCAGAAGGTACAAAAATCAATGGCTCGTATATGATTTAAGATAATAATGGAAGCAAATGGGACATGATCCATGGTTGTGACACAACGTTAGCCGGCATAAAAAGAAAGGGAAAAAATGTTGTAGATAATTGTGTAGTTCAAAGTTTCTTTATTGAATGAACGACTTTTTTTCAACATAGGGGCAGCTATATAAAGGTATGAAATGGAATAACTAATTCCATAACAAGCTAACAAGGCAGCCAATCAGTCATAAAACTTAACTGACCAATCAGCCTAAGAATCTAACAAACATCCAAACCAACCAGCTTTAAAATAAAAGCTACATACGAAAGAATTAAGGGAAACCAGCCAAACCAACTGATTACAAATCCCAACAGCATCAAAAATGCTAAATTGGTTTTTGGTAGTGATTTTAGGAGCAATGTTTTGCAGTTACAGGTGGGGCCAGCCCTTAAGAGAGGTCCTAAATTGATTTAGAGCAATGCGGTTAAAGCCTTGTTAGCTGAATTATGGTTTGAAAGAGACCAAAAAGTCTTCCATGATAAAGCTTCCCCTTGGTTAGATCGTTTGAGTTTGCTCGGTTAAACGCTTCTTCTTGGTGCACTTTATCAAGATCCTTTGAAGTTTACTCAACCCAGGAGCTAAATTTGAATTGGCGAGCTTTTATTTTTCCTCCTCTTTAGAAGCTGGTGGGCACTTCTCTCTACAGCAGACTTTAGCTATTGCATTTAGGCTGTTTTTCTTTTCATTCAATTTTTGTTTTAGTATTCTTGATGGGAAGCTGCCTTTTATGTACCCCTACTAGTTTTTTCGTTGTAAGAGTTGTGTTCTAGCCTTGAATCTTTTTACTTTGAGATTAGCTTTGTTTGGATATGATGCCCGTTAAGGGGGTGTCAACCTAGTTGAGATGTCCGGATGCACCTCCTGATCAATAGGTCTTATGTTTAACGCTCTTTGTATCACTCTCTTGTACTTTGAGCATTAGTTTCTTTCAATTATGTTAATAAAGAAACTTGTTTCCTTTCAAAAAAAAAAAAAAAAGAAAAAAAAAACAGAAGCAAAAAGGCTACATAAGGTACATAAAAAACATAGCAATGACTGAAAGAAGATAAGCTAACATAATAAGTAGCATAGAGAAGTGGCAATCAATCAATCATTAGTTACCTCTAGGACTTGAGGTGTCATTTGAAGAACGCTCGTCCTCACCAGACAAGCAAAGGAAAACTGAATTGTTTACAAGATTAACTAAGGCAACCAAAATTCCAAGGCCAAATTGTGCAAGCAGAAAGAATCCTGGTATTGGATAATGCCACAAACCTACCATCTCCCAAACATCCATGTCCTGCAAACATAACCAAGAAAGATTGCCATTGATGCATGTGTCCTACTGAAGAAATTGACATGAAGTCAATTCAATAATACCTTTCCGATCTTCCGATTCAAAAATGTGAATGCTACATTGAAAATATATGTGCTAATAGCCCAGAAGAGAATGAAGACAAGCAGCAGCCCATTCAATCGATGCAATTGAAATAGTGAAGGAAAGGCATATATGATGTACCCAACATATGCGAGTAACCCAAATGCACATAAGCTTGCAAAATGAAAACTCCAGAAGGACAGAGCAACCAAGGAGACCTGTCACAAGGAGCTCTGCAAGCTTAAATAAATCTTAATATGGGTGAATTAAAACAAGAAATAACTTGGTATCGTTAAAATGACATTAACAGAACAATGGAAAAATGAATTGAACAGTGTAAACTATAACAAAACGTTTGATATCTTGTTATTAAAAAATAAATAAAAAGCTATGTGCAACAAAATGTTCTCGGAACATTATGATGAGGAAAAATAGGGTAAATTGGGTAATATTTTAGGTCAATTCCTCTTTTATCCCCCACATATAAAAAAATTCTATAAATATTAGTCTTCCCCTCTTGAATGAGACACATTATCATTCTAATAAAAGATTTACAAACTTGATTCTTAGAGGATTATTCCTTGAGGCTAGTTAGGATACATCAATTTGATGTTAGAGCAACCATCTGGGCCAACTTTGCCAGCTGCTAGTTAAAGACCGAGAAACTCTTGGCGACCCCGATCATAAAAGGGTGCTTCGAGCGCTGTGCTCGTTGCCAAACAACCAACATATATTTAGTGGAAATTAAAATTCAAGATAGAAAGCATTTGGTTAAGGCTTTACAAACAGCAGCATCAGTGGAAAGGTATCGTTCGATTTCTACCAGATTTCACTCCTTAATTGAGTTGTGTGGATTATAGAAGAAAGAAATCATGCCTCAGTCACCACAATTAAGATTTAAATAAGGCTTTGGGGCCTGAATTTAAGTCGTTTCATTGACCTTCAATATTTTGCCAATAGAAGTTATTCGGTTGAAGCATCTTTTGAAGCCTACAGTCTTGTTGGACGTTGGTTCTTCATTTTTCACATTCAGTGAGCGTTTGGTAGTTTGCTTAGGATCACGATCAACAATATTCAGTTTGGTTGGCCATTTTAGAAACCTTATCCTCAGTTGTTTTGTTCACTTGTGGTTATAGTTTTTCTTGCAGAGTTCTGTTTTGGAAGAATTCATCTAGCCTTTCAAGACTAGTTTCTTTCGTGGTTTGTTAGTTTTGATGTAACACCCCAAATTTTCATGTAATTTTCTTTAAATTATCTTGAAATATTTTGGCGTTATTTTGGATAAATTGGAACTAAAAATTTAATTTGGGAAGCAAGATAATTAATTTAAAAGATATTTGTAAAGAATAGGAATTTTAATTCAATTTAAGGGGAAATTGGATTAATTCACTTGGGAGAAAGTGTGATTTTAAATTGATTAAATATTTAGAACGATGTAATTTATCTCAACTGTTGGATTGTATGTTCCCTTTAATTTTGCTTTGGAGCCAAAATTAAGTTAATTGGAGAAGTTAATTGGTTTGAGATTAATTTGATAAAAGATTTGGAATTTTTGAATTATTTTAGGAATTTGAAAATAAAGAAAAGGAAAAGAATTAGGAATTTGGAAATTAAAAGGAATTTGAAATTTAAGAAGGAAAAGAGGAATTGTGGTTTTAAATTTAATCCTCTTGAATTTTGGAGTTTGGATCCAACTTAGAGAAGATAATTAATTTAAATTGAGTTGGTAAGAGAAATTTGGATTTAATTAAATAAATTAGATTATGAATTTTCTAATTTAGTTAGATTGTGAAATTTCTAATTCAATTAGAATATGGATTTCCTAATTAGAGAAAATGACTCATTCAAAAAAAAAAATTTAACCTATCTACTACTTTAATTATTGATTTTCTAAAAAATACATTTCCTAATTAGATAAAGTATCATATTCAAAAGGAAATCTAATCTATCTACTACTTCAAGTTAGAGAATCCCAAATAATCTAGAATTAAGATTATTTTTCCTCTATAAATACAACCATCCACCTCATTTCAAACCATTAACTTCATTCTAAAGGGATGCCAATTAGAGTTCTATCTTGGACTAAACTCATATTCGTCATGTATTTGGGCATCAAATTATAGTTTTAAGGGACTTAGCATGCTGTCCAGCGTTATAAGATTGATTTTGGAGATTTTGGTAAGTGTTTGTGAATTTTTCTTGAAAAGATTGTGGATTCTCATTAAGCTTGGACTAAACTTGTGTTACCCATGTTGTCTTGGATTTAAATTGAAGGTTCAGAGGGATTTTTGAACAAAAGCAAGCTGTCCAATAATTTTAAGGTCAATTCTGAGGCAATTTTCATATTGAAGATTAATTTGGAATTTACGCCAAGAAGTTTCTCAAGCTAAGAGGGTTGGATTTCTTTGTTTATATTGAAGTAAGTGATTTTCTACTGGAACGCCCTTGAATTGGACATTCAAGTTAAATAAAAGTGTTAACTAGATGGTACCATAAAAGCATGCTAAAGATTGATTGGAATGATTTGCTAAGCTATGTAATTTTAAGCTACATTATGAGCATGTTGGAAACCCATGGACTATGACTTAATGTTTAAGCCTTTTTGACTGTTGTGTGCATGCTAGGCTAAGGGGTGACTGTTAACGCTCTTATCGGGCTGTGTACATCTTATGTTTCAGTGTCCCTATGGGATCACCACTATTGCTATGATTTGTGTTCCTTCAGGTTTACACTTATGACTGATTTGGTGTTCCTACGGGAGCACTACCTATGTCATGTCATACTATGTTATACTATGTTATGTACATTATGCCAATGTTAGGTTGAGTTTAACAGGTCATCCAAATGGTAGGGGTCACTTACAGAGTATTTTTATACTTAACCTTTCTTATTTTATGTTTTTCAGGTAAGAACAGGAACAGACTGACGAGAGGGACTGTGCCATATGGGACAACAAAACCGCTTCTGCTCAGTTTATGTTTTCAAGCTATTTAAAAGTTTTGATTTGGAACTCGATGTTGGTCAAAAAATTTATCTGTTTAAATGTTATTTTCCTTAATTGTTTAGGGACCCCAAACAAAGGTTTTACTTATTTATTAATTTTCTAGTTTATTTTGGAAAACTGTCTTTATTGTTTTACTAAATTTTTCTTCCATGGTCAAAGTGTTTGGGTTTTAAATGTGTATTTATGAGTAACGACCCTCATCAAAGTACTTGAAAAGTCGGGTCGTTATATTTGAGATCATTCAGAGTTCCTCTCCTAATGGTTTTCTCAGTATAGACTTTATGTTTTGGTGTTCTCTCTCTAAACTTGTGGGAGTATTTTCAAAGGGGTCGCTTTATCCTCCATTTTGATTCAAGAACGTTCAAGAAATAGATTTTAAATCCTATGATTTGAAATCGAGAAATGATTTTAAATTAATTACTTTATTTGGAACAAGAAAGATTTGAAATGAATATATTTAAAATTTTGTGTTTTGATGGTAATTGAAAAAGAAAAGAAAGTTAAGAATTTACTAATACAGGCTTTTAACTATAATGTATTAATTGAAAATTAGAATCTGATGTGTTAATTGAAAATTAGAATTTAACAAGGTTAGTTAAATAATTACTTTCAAATTCTATGAAATCTTGCAAAATCCGAGCATTCTAGTTAAGAAAGTTTTTTAAGTAAAAAGGGATGTGAAATCACTTCGGATTTTAAAATTATTATATTTCCTACATTACTAGAAAATGGAACTCATTTGAAATCCATTATAAATTCAAATCCCTCAAAATCAGGAAAGTTCCAAAGAGGCCATCATTGAGGGTGGTTGGATTCTTGTTTGCTATTTTTGGAAGATCTAAGTGGTGCAGTTTCATATCACTTGTTGGGCTCTAATTCCTACTCATGTTGGAAGGTTTTAGGGCATTAGGAAGAACTTTCTTTTCAAGATTTTTAGAGTTGGTTCATCAAAAGCTTCTTTCATTGGATTTTTAGTTCGCTTTTCAGTTTGCTCTTTGTTGGACTTTTGTTGGTTGAGGGTCGTTTTTTGGGTTTCTTTGGCAAGTCGGTCGAAGTTTTTTAAAGTTTGTCTCTAAATCTTTTTCTCCTTTTAGGAGTTTGTATCTTTTAAATTTGTATTCCTTTCCATTACATTAATGGGGAGTTATTTCTTGTTTCAAACAATATAAAATCAACTCATGCTACTAATCCCCAACCCCCCTTAACTCAGGCAAGCTCACAAAGAAACCAATTTAAAACTAGAAACATCATAACAAAATGGCTGGCACAAACTATGAAACCAATTCATTATTCCTTTCATAGATAAAGTCATATCTATATTCACCATCATATCAATTAGATTAATACATGATGACTCTCCACGACCCACAAAGTTAATACACTCATATAGAAGAAATAAACAATAGTATACACTGGGTCCACAGAAAATATTTTGATCAGAAATATATACCGGGAAACCATACGTGAAAAAGTTAATAGTAAATGTTCGAAAAACTTCTCTCCTCAACAGAACATTAGTATGCTTCACACCAGATCTGCAACATCAACAGCAGGTATAAATGAGCAAAGAACCACAATCATAACACAAATACACCCTGTATAGATAAGCTTTGGTATTTCAATATTTTCTCAAGATATCCACTAAAAGACTTTCTTGAAACCGTACTAAGCAGATATGAACGAGGAAAAAGGGGGAAAAAGTCTTGATAAGAAAGTAAAAAAATATTATTATGTAAACCAGATAATAACTTAAATTTGAGACCTCAATTCACGAATGAAAAATGAATGCTTAGAGGGAAGAAGTTGCTCCACTAAGTTGCTTTCCCTCATTGACATTATGAAATCCATTTCCTCAAGATCGCACTTAACACAAGAAAGCTGCATAAGAAGTATTACAATACAACTAATCAATCGAACAGAAGATCAGTGACAGCAACATACAACAATAAAAGCAAACAAATTATTCTCAACCCAACAGAATTTCTTTTCTAGGGGGAATCAAAGTGAGCTGCAATGTAAATAGTTTTTTTCTTCTTTTCTTTTTCTTTTTCTTATTTTATTTTATTTTTCTTATTATTATTTATTATTATTATTATTATTATTATTATTATTATTATTATTATTATTATTATTTTTGAAGAAGAAGAAGAAAAAACAACTTCATTGATCAATGAAATAAAGAAGTAAAGACTCCAACGCCTATTGGTGCATCTGGACAGTAAATGTTGAAACATATACTTTCTGCTTCACATCTTGCCATTAATAGACAAAGCACACATTAATGAAGGGGAAAAATTAGACAAACGAGTTACATACCATGATATAGAAAAGTATAAGAGATACATAGGAACAGATCTCAGGCCATTCGGAGGTTGATGATATTTTAAACAGACCAATGAATTCAGCTACCCATTTCAACATACTAGGGTACTCAACTGGAAGTTGATACACATAAACGAGAAAAATACAGAAACCTGCGTATAGTTGAAGAGGCCTCCACCACCTTCAAATAACATGCAAAGTCAGAACATAAAAAGGATGCGACTGATAAAACCAACTTCAACATACAATATCATCAACCTGAAAAGACCTAAAAAGTTGCTTGTTAAAGACCAATCCACCAGACCTACACAGCTGCCAATGAAAAATGGAAGAGAAACCCATGAAGGATGGCTAATCCCCACAATAATCTGAATTGCAGGAAGTAGCAAACAAGAAGCAACCCTTAGATGAGAACCTGCCATTTCCAACAGAAATTAAATCCTTGCATTTCATTTTTTGAAGAAATCTTAATACACAATTTAATTGCAAATGAGAGCTTGATAATGTGTAGATGCAAAGTGCTCCATGTACAGAATAGGTTGATCGATAATTAGTCCTACGTGCATGATATATCATCCTAGAAAATAAACAACTACTGCTTGGTACACTTTGATCCTCCTTTCCCTCAACAAAAAGGATAAAACATCAAAGAAAGGCTTGAGTTATCTGAATTAAAATTGATTAAATCGATTAAATTAATTCATAAGATTCATAACTCTCCATATTGGACATTTGAGCTGAAGTGCTTTTAATATATATATATATATATAGAGAGAGAGAGAGAGAGAGAGAGATTACAAACAAATATGCTCTCCCCCTTCTGAAATGGTTTAACCCTGACACACTCCAACTTCTGACATGTAAACTTACATGATTTACTTTCAGAAATTCCTAAGCAATAGGTCAATCTCTGCCCTTTTTTCCCGCACATTCTATACTTTGGCGAAAGTGCATCAAATTCTATAATGTACGCATGCATATTGAATTGGAGTGATAATCTTACAAAAGGGAAAAAATATTATTCGAATAATCAAAGGGTACTAACTATCTACAAACCTAGATGATCGACAAAAGACAAGAAATGAACCCAGCATGAATCTCCCCTTGGAACAAGACCAATTCTGTACCAGAAAATATCAGCAGAGGCGACAAAAATTGCTAACAGTTGTACGACCAAGAAATAAATAACAGAAGGCGATTTCCACGACTGAATTCTGCAAATGATCCACAGGACACAAAATTTCAGAACGTAGAGGCAGAAGTGAATGAAAAGAAGAAAGGAAAATGCTTTCTTTCAGCTCTTACGTCATGAATCCAATCAGCTTAGCCCACCATGCATTGGCTATGCTCCACTTATATCCCTCAAGAGACCATATAACAAGAAAGGTAACTTGAGCAAGAATAACAAGCGAAGAGAATATAATTATTGGCCATAATACCAAATACCGCCGACCAAAAATAAACCCTACAAGAAAGAAGTGCCATGTAAAATACAAAGTAATAAATAAATACATAGGAAAATACCTTTTTTTTTTTTTTTTTTTTTTTGGTAAGAAACTGAGTTTCATTGAGAAATGAAAGAATCTAAAAGAATAATACTGAGCAAATAATTACAAAAAATCTCATTAATCGCTGTAAATAAAGATGGCAACAAACCTCGCTCCCTCCCATGGCTCCAAAGAACTCTCAACCCCTCTAAAATCCTATCATTCCTCTCAAGCCACATTCCCCACAAACTAACAAAACGACAAGCCTGCCACAAGACTCTCACTTTATTCCAAAAGGTAGGGATCACCATGTAATGCCATAAGAAGGAAAAGTATTCTTTGGGTTGTGTGGACATGTGGTGACATTTTAGCTATATATTGAGGATTGTGATTGGAAAGTAACTTCGATGAAACAGTGCCTGGAATAGGACACTTGAGACTTTGGTTTGGCATGACTTTGAAATGTGAAATGGGCTTTTTGTCCTTTTTTAACTTTTTATAGAGAAAATGAGGAGACGCGAGTGTAATTAAAAAGAATCCCATTAGGAGAGTAAAACCAACCCATCAAAGATAACCCAAAAATATTACAGTGCTCCGAACGCATCCAAATAAGAACCACAGACCCACAAAACTTTCCGAAGAGAAAAATAACCTCTTAAGGATCTAGAATCAAATGGAGCTTAGATCTCGAACAACCCTCCCAAAAACCTTGAGACAAAATGTATAAGCTTAAAACTTTTTTAAAAAAAAAAAAGTAAAAAATAAAAATAAAAACAAAAAAGGTCAAATATAAAAGCCCGAGAACTTCACTACTTTCATCTGTTAGTGGTTGATCGACTTTAAACTATCTTTGCAAACTTGAAAGACTAACGACCACCTGAAACAGTTTTTGACCCTTGGATAGTAAAGTACTCGAAATCACTTTAAAATGTCCTTGGATGAAGTACTTAATTAGTTTTTTCCCCTCAAAGTGCTTATTAAAAAGGTAGTAAGTAAACAGTTAAAATTACTACTGTCAAAAGCTATACCAGACCTCCTCCTCCAGTGATCTAAATCTTTTTGCAAATATCCTATCTGCTTGATTTTTGCATACTGGGGATCCTATCTCTAAACCCATTAGCTCTCTTACAGTTGTGCTCGTGTACATACCATTCATCAATTAAGTTCGTTAGAATTAACTAGGCATAAATGAACAGTAACTAAAGCTGACAATCAATATTATCTATCATATTGACAGTGCAATACCTATTTTATGTGCATTAAATTGAATGAAAAGAAACACCAATAAATCTGTAAGTGAGACCAGACTCCAATTGATTAGAGCCGCTGCAAGAAAATGAGAAAATAAAGAGTTAATTAATAGTTCCAGAGGTAAAACAGACAATATTCATCAGTATCTCCATGTGATATTAGTTGAGAGGTAAGGAAGCTAAATAATAAAATAACTCTTAACCTAAACACGTCAAGAATTTTATGTTCAAACACAAACATTGTACTTTTCTCTTTTTCAAAGAAAGAGCTCGAAAATGGAATTGGTCTCATGTTTCCATGACCTTTTAATGGTATAATGGTTGCGTGAATGCACGTCGTGCAATAACTCTTTAACGTCTATATATGAATTGTTATTACTCTTTAATGTCTTATATAATTATTCTTTTCGTAATTCCACTCAGCACCACAAACACCCCTAAGAGATTTGTCGATTATCTACTTGAAGTTTGTGGTGGCTTATGTCTAAAGCTGAAGATTTCAATTCCTTAGTAGAATGCCTGTAATGGTCAGGAATAAGTGGTAGGTTCGTCCAAGATGTGCAGTAGACTTCTTTTTTTTTTTTTTTTCCCTGGAAAAAGAAATATTTCATTGAATAAATGAAATAGGAAACACCCCACACCTAAAGGTGATTACCAGAAATCTTTCCAATTGGAAAGGAAAAAAGATAAAGTATAAGAAGTAAAAGGTGGCTCAAATTTACACCAATTATAAACATAAGTAAAAATCGTCTCAAGAAATCTCTCAAATGTAGAGGCAGAGTCCCTAAAAAGACGACCATTGTGTTCACCCCAGAGAGCCCAAAGATAAGCACGCATCAAAGTCAACCAAATAATCTGCTTGGAACCACCAAAAGGATAACCAATAAACAGAGTAGCCAAAAGATCGAAGATGGAACTTGGGAAAGGAAAGGACCACCCAAAAGCCTCCAAAACAATATGCCAAAAGTGGCTCGCGAAAGAGCAATGAGCAAACAGATGAATGGAAGATTCAAAGTTGCAGCAACATAAGATACACCAAGAAGGAGAAAAAAACATATAAGGCGTACGTCGTTGCAACCAATCAGCTGTATTAATAGCATTTAAGACTGGGTTCTGATAGGAAAATCTTTAACTTCTTTGGGTAAAAACCCTTCCAAATACCAGAGTAAAGGTTCGCAGGGGATTGAAAGAGCCGATTAAATCAACCATAAGGGATTTTACAGTGAAACATAAGAATGAATCTAGTGGCCAAATCCAAGCATCAGCGGTGGCCCGCAATCTAACAAGAGATTGATTGCAAGATAAAGAGGCCCATTCAGCAATTTCCAAATCATTAAGGTTACGACTAAGGCGTAAATCCCAGGCAGCTGAACCATATCATATAGCAACTAGTATATCAACAGGATGAAGTGCAAGACGAACACGAGAAAGTTGTAGAGATAATGCCATAGCTAAGCCAATAATCAGTCCAAAAACGAGTGGAAAAGCCATCACAAATACGCCTTTGAGCACAATCTGCAATCAACCCAATGCTCTGACAAATAAAACGCCGGGGAGAAAGATGAGAACCAAAATGCTGAGTAATTGGCCAAACTCTACCAGACAAACGATGTTTAGCAACAATAAGCTAAAGCCATAATGCATCATGTTCATTAAAAAAACACCAAACCCTTGTGCCTACAAGATTGTGCCTCTTCGAAAGGATTAAAAATCCACCTTCTTCGATATAATTCAAAAGGATTTAGAATCCATCTTCTTCGGTATCAAGGCGTCAATATTTGTGTTTCCCTGGATATTTGGATTTGGCCTCTTGATTCCTCTTTGACTTTTACTGTTAAATCTCTTATGGTTGATGTGCTCGGTTCCGTGGATTCAACTCTATTTGATCTTTATACGGTCATTTGGAAAGATATCCAAAAAGAATTAAAATTTTCCTTTGGGAGCTTAGTTGGGGAGCCATTAATACTACTGACCGATTACAACGCCGCATACCTTTTTTTTGAAATGGAAACAATTCATTAATTAAGAGAATATCGAGCAAAAGCCCAAAGTACAAGAGGATTATACAATGAGCTAAATAACAACTGAAAGCCAAAACGGATCAGCTAGCGCACCCGGACATCTCAACTAGGTTGACACCCCCTTAGCGCCCTCATCATATCCAATAATTATCTAAGACTAGCTTAAAGCAGAAGCATAGCTTCTTTACATTTCCAAAAGGACAAACAACGGGGTTAATAATTAAATAAACATTCTGAAAAAACAATGAAAAAGCTAAGAAAACCACTGGATGCTGAAGAGACTAAATCCCGTCGCTTGGGAGGGAGGCAAACACCCTCCAATTAAGATTAAACTCTGATAAACTGTAGACATTGAAGTGCATGGAGAGGATACACCAAGAAGAAGCTAGCTGACGGGCTGATTCGAACCGATCTTGACATTCAAGCACCTTATCATGGAACACCCTCTGATTTCTTTCAAACCAAAGGTCAGCCAGCAGTGCCTTTACTGCATTCAACCATAGAAGATTGTTGGGTTTGTGAAGGTTTATACCAACTAACAGCTGCTGCAAGTTTCCCTTAAAATCATTACACATAACCCATGAAATGTTGAAGAAGGACAGCAACTTATTCCAACACCAAGCTGAATAGGAACAATGAAAGAAAAGGTGGAGGGAGTCTTCTGACCAATTTAGACACAAAGGGCAAATTGAAGGAGAGATATTGTTGGCTGCCATCTTACTTTGCAACACCGGGGCTACGTTCAACTGCCCACTAAGCATTATCCAGACAAGAAAATTAATTCTTCTTGGGCTGCAAGTCTTCCATAAGACCGAGAATAGAGATTTATCCATTGGGGAGGAGTGGGAGAGGTATGTTCTGAGTGAGTTGACCGTAAAGAGACCCGAGGCTGAGATAGACCATACCTTGCTATCAACAAATTCTGAAACTTTCCTTGTTGTAATGACCCCAAGCAAATCTAGAAAGAAGGTGATTTCATCATCTTTAAGCAATTGGCGGAAGGTGATTGACCAAGCTGCCAAATTGGTGTCCCAATGGTCAGCAACCGAACCGTTTGGTAACAAAGATATTCGGAAGAGATTTGGGAATAAGGACCAGAAAGGAGTCGCTCCCACCCAAGGGTCCAGCCAAAAAGCAATTCTTCTACCATTTCCAAGCTTAAGAGTGACCAACGATTCAACTTTCAGCCAAGATTTAGAAATACTAATCCAAGGGCTTCTTAGGCTTCCACCCCCTTTACCTGTCGTGGCTCTTTCTCCCTCCTAGTGTTATATGTGTTGTCACCAGGCTGAATCTCTAACCCATCTGTTTTTTCACTGTTCTTTTGCTACTCACTTCTGGACCACGGCTTTTCCTGTTTTTGGTTGGTCTATATGCCCTCATTCCATCTCTGACGCTTTGGCTTCCTTATTGATGGGTCATCCCTTTGGTGGTTCAAATAAGTTGATTTGGTTGGCTCTCTTGCGTGCTTTCTTTTGGAGTTTATGGGGCGAGCGGAGTAGACATCTTTTTCATGGGACTTCTACCTTCCATCGTTTCATGGACTCTATTTTATCTTTGGCTTTTTCCTGGTGTAAAAATAAGCACCGTTTACCCACTTTAGTTTATCATTTTTAGTCTATAATTGGCACTCTCTGATGTAATGACACACTGTTATTTAGGGTCATGCCCCTATTTCATTCATCAATGAAATGTTTCTTATATCTAAAAAAAGAAAACGTCAAACCCACTTAGCTAAGAGAGCTGAATTATGATTATGAAAGTTGCCAATCTCAACACATCCATCAACTTAGGACGTTGAGTAGTCTCCCAATTCATATTATGCACCCACCATCACCACGAGAACCTTCCCAAAAGAAATCCCATACCAGCTTATCTAAAGTAGCAATGATAGAACTAGGAGCACAAAACAAAGATAAGTAATAAGTAGGCAAGCTAGACAAAGTAGCCTGTATAAGCATGTGCCTTCCACCCTTAGAAATAAAGGCATACTTCCAATTATGGAGTTTGTGCTTATATCTCTCAACAACAGGTTGCCAAAAAGTCAAAGACTTTGGATTCCCTCCTAGAGGTAGACCCAAATAAGTAGACAGCCAACATCCCTTCCTACAACCAAAGGTGGTCAGCATCCACTCTAATCCAACATCATCAATATTAATGCCAAGCAACTCACTTTTAGAAAAATTAACTTTTAAACCAGAAGCCCTTTCATAAATATGAACAAGGTCAAAGAGATTCTGTAAAGGAGAGTGATCTGCAGTGAAGAAAAGTAGAGTATCATCAGCAAATTGACGATGGTTCAAAGGGATGATATATCAATGGGGTAAGTAGCAATAAGACCCCTGAAAGAGCTATGGTGCATAAGACGACTCAGACAGTTCGCAACCAAAGTGAAGAGAAAAGGAGAGAGAGAGGGTCTCCTTGTCTAATACCACGAGCTAGAATGATTTTCCCACAAGGACGGCCATTAATAGTGATGGAATAGTTGGCACTAGAGATGCACCCTCTAATCCATTGATGCCAAAGAGATCCAAAGTAGACTTCAGAGAGTTTTTATGTGCTAACTATTTTGTAGTTTCTAGTCTTTGGAATTCTTGTCGTTAACTGGGAAGCTTTTTGAAGTTCATTGTTAGTTAGAATTAGGGTATATCTAACCCCTTCTCCCAGATGAACTTGGTTTTATGATACAAAGTTTGTCCACATATATAGGGTTTGAAAACGTATCATACTAGGCATTTGAAGGAGGAGGAGATAGCTAATTTTTAGTCTTCTTGGCCTTGTATAGAAAAGAGATTGTTGAATGGTCCAGATAGGAGGCTTTGGTCTATTGAAGACAATGGAGTTTTTTCAGTAAACCCCCTTGTTAAACACTTGACACTTGCATCCCCGTTGAACAAACATTTGGAGAAAGCTCTTTGGAAAACCAAAAGCCCTCGCCGAGTTATCATCACAGTTTGGATTATGCTATTTAGGGCTTTGAATTGCTCCTCAGTTATGCAAAAAAAGCTACCTTCCCAATGCCTATCTCCGCAAATTTGCCCACTTTGTATGGTTGATTCAAAGGAGCTTCAGCATTTGTTTTTCGATTGTAGTTATGCAAAAAATTGTTGGTTGCAGCTGCTCCAAATTTTCAATTTAAATTGGGTCTTTGGAAATGTCTTTCGCACTAATGTTTTGCAGATTTTTATGGATCCTTCCCTAAAGAAGAGTGCTAAACTGCTGTGGAATAATGCAGTGAAAGCGTTGTTGGTAGAAATTTGGTTCCAAAGGAATCAGAGTCTTCCATGATAAGCGGACTACTTAGATGGATCGTTTTGAGATTATCCAGCTCAATGCCTCATCTTGGTGCACACTTTCCAATTATTTAGCAGAGCTTTCAATACAAGATTTAAGCTTAAATTGGCAGGCAATCATATTTCCAGCTTTTTAGAAAATTATTAGATTATTCTGTAGTCCTTTGTTTGGCTGTTGTGTGTGGTCTTGTGTAGGTCTGACGGTGAAGGATCATGTGGGGTTTTGTTTGGTTGATTGTGGAACTTTAGTTGTATTTGTTCTTGTGGTCTGCTGATGTATGTTTTGTACTAGTCTACAAGATACATTTGTTGTAGTCGAAAATGATGAGGGTGCTAAGGGGGCGCCAACCTAGTTGAGATGTCCAGGTGTACCTGCTGATCCCTAGGTTTTATTGCTCTTTGTTTCTACATTGTACTTTGAGCTTTTGTCTCATTTCATTATTTTAATGAAGTGATTGTTTCCTTATTAAAAAAAAAAAAAAAAAAAGTATAATACTAACGGCGGAACTGCAAAAGAGACCTGGCCACTTCAAGCCAAATTCAAAAATTCTAAATAAAGCAAAAGAATGCACAACCTAAGACAAAAGAAACACAATGTCAAAGCAAGATGACTTATGACAAGGGTCAACTAAAAGGTAACAAAGTCAGGATGGTAGCATACATATAGTTCTGTTGATGTCCAGATTCCTACATCGTTTTTTGTTCAAATTGAACTTAAAAAACCAGCTTCAAATCAAGCAAAGGCCAACTAGGTTAATGTAGGGATGGCTATTTTCAAGATAACCATGGATTCTTATAAAAACTTAACGATCAGTCTCCAAAAGAGGGTAGTCCGATGAAAGTATCGACAAAATATCTTTTTTTTTTCTGACAAGAACAGCTTTCATTGAGAAAAAATGAAAGAATACAAGGACAAAAAAAACACTCTGCCCACAAAAGAAACCCCCTGCAAGAAAGGAGTCCAACTTTGCAAAATGAAACCTATAGGATAATTACAAAAGGTCTTCAAAACCAAAGCCCATAAAGAAATGTGAAAACGAACCAAAGACCAACTCACTCGGGTCTTTATCCAACCTTCCCCACCAAACCACCCCCCGGGGAAGTCCTACTATTACACTCCCCCCACAACATCCACCCAATCGCGCGCACCCCATAACCCACAAAAAGCGATTCTTCTCCCCCAAAGGCGGATTATGGAGGAACTCCTCGATCATAGTAACAAACTCCCCTCTAACGAGCAATTGAAAAGCCAAACTCTTGAAAAGAACACTCCCAAACAAAGCTAGTAAACTCACAATGACAAAGAATATGATCCAGATCTTCCCTCGCTTTTCGACAAAGAATGCAATAGAACAGCCTGACAAGCGAGGAGAGCTTCCTGGAGAGACGATCCATCGTATTCACACGACCATGTAACACTTGCAAAGTAAAGAACCTCACTTTCCTATGGCCCTTAATCCTCCAAATGAGCGAAAGACTGAGACACCTAAGGGAGAATGGTCCACAAGATTATGAAAAAAGGACTTACACGAGAATTCCTCCAAAGGATAGGGTCTTAAAACCCTCACACCTTCTCTCATGCCTAAAAGAGTGATTCTCAAACAAAGAAAGAAGAGAAGCAACATCCCTCGCAATCCTCTCGAATAGGTTACGACAAAACCCAAAAGAGAAGGAACACGAATTCCCATACCACACAAGAAAGTCAGCAACAACATGGTTTTTAAGAACCGATAAATGGTAAAGTCTAGGAAATAAGGCACAAAGAGGCCTTTCGCCCACCCAATGATCCTCCCATAAATAAGTATCCCTCCCCTCCCCCACCACACATTGAATAAACTCTGCAAAAAGTGGGAGCTCTTTCGAGATATCCTTCGATAAGTTCCGGTGATAAAGTTGAGGGTGTATGAGATTGCACTTCGCAGCAAATAAAGCTAAGAAACCTCGGACATTTAAGCAATTACAATTTTCATATAAATTATTGGGTTGTTCATGAAGTTAGAAATATCAAATATCAACAGCCAAACTTGGATCAAATGTCCCCTTTGATCAGAAGTGGATTGTCCAATCCGGAATGCCAGACATAGTTATCTTTCTTTTTTCCTTTTTACAGCCAAGGTCTCAAGAACAAAACCACTCTTAGCACAAGTTCGCTTAACCCACCAAAGGCTGCCCGCTCGTGCTCGTGGAGACAAAACAAGAGTTTAGCCTTATTAAATTTTCAACCTCCAGCTTTCACCGTATCCCCAAACATGTCAAGCCATTCATTAAATCACCACTCAACCCGGAAGCTTAAAAGCTGATCAGTTGTGTTAAATTTATCTATATCAATGCTTTTAACAGGACTTGGAAATTTGTACAAAATCCAACCAGTGAAAATCAAAACTAATGAGGAATAAGAGACATTGCAGGTTTTGAAGACAGTTATCTCCCAACATCCCAAGCATTTACAAGTTACAGCACACACGTTGATTTACCAGTATATCGGTTTAGATCCTATAAAATGTCCCGACAGAGATCAAACTGAGTAAAAAGTACAAACTACCACATACTCGGCAACAAATAATCACAATAACATTAGCTCCTTCAATCGAAATATTAAACCAGCAAGCCTTCAACCAATTTTTGAAGCAAATGGTGCAAATATCTCATAAGAAAAGAAACTCACAACAAGTTACAACATGAAAACAGACCAACTCTCACCAGTTAGAAGCAGCAGCGGCAACAAAAGCCCGCCAAGAAAACTCCCCATCAGAGACGAATTGCAGAGAGCGATCACTTCGATTCCATCAATAGCACTGCTCCGGCAATGGGTTTTCGATTTAAATCAAAATCGTGAAAACCCATTTCCAGGAAGCGCTAGATATGTATAAATATTTTTAAATAAGCTCTCTGCAATTCAGAAAGTCAAAATGTGAGCTGATTACGGCTTGCAACAGAAGAAATCGAAATTTGATTAATTGGGGGGCCTCCAAAATCGACGGTGGAACAGTGTAGTTATATAATCTTGCAAGCCAATAGCATCAACCGGGCTTTAGCATCGAAGCTCCGGAAAATGTATTAGATAAATGGGTAACTGAAAGATGATCTGCGGGAGCTATATTTAGGCCAAAGCCCAAATAATAAAGGTTTAAAAACACTCTGGTACTTCTAAAAAAGTCGTCTTTCCACTTTAATTTATAGATCAAAATGGTAACAATTTAGGCCGTAGGGGTAACCTTATTCATCAATCCTAATTTAAAAATGAGTCTCATTTTGTTATTTACTATATTTTATAATTATAATAAAATGGGTTCAACCATGAAATCTATAATCAAATATTGTAATATGATTGAAGAATAAAAGTTGCTCAATCTGATTTTGAGAATTACGTAGGATCCACTACGTTACCGTTATCATTATTGTATAGATATTACTATTGTAACAATATGAAAATTATGAATTTGTCATCTTTATTGTTACCTTTACCGTTATCGTTAGGTTCAAGCAATAACAGTAACGGTAAAATGTGACAAATTTATAATTCTAGGTAAACGCATTTAAAAGCAATCAAATTATGTTTGCAGTCAATCTCATTACGATTCATCTATCAATAGAATTCTATTACAAGTACACCAATTTTCATTATCGTTTGGTAAACATGGCCTTAATCTCGAGTCTTTAATAAACAATAATTTAGCTTTTATCCTTTACAATAACAATATTTCTTACACATATAAATTTTGATAAATTGCCCTCAACATAGTTTAACTAGTATTAAGTGGGTTAACAATCAAGAAATATGTATTTTGAATCTATTTACCACTATTGTACTAAAAATAAAATAAATTGATAAATTAATTAGGGATCAAATTTGTCTATAAACTATATTGAATAATGTTGTCAATCCTAGAGAGGGGTGGATAGGGTTTAATTGAACTTTTTCTTAAAGTAGGCTCAATTTGATCTAATTAAATAATTTTTTAAAATTAAATTAACAACACCCTAATTGATATTAAATAACAATACTATAAAAAAAGTATGTGACAATATATTTAATCAATACCAACCAACAAGAGCAAGCAATTAAAATTAAGTAGAAAAAAAATAGAAAATAGTTAGAGAAGAGGCCACCATGATTTTTATAGTAGTTCGGTCAAACACGACCTACATCCACTTTTTCAAGCGCCTCTTGGGACTTCAATTAAAAAATCTTATTTGACTCTTTCTACGGATGAGAGTCAAACCGCTACCTTGCTCATTTTACGGGTTCAAGAGCAACCCTGATGCTATCCACGGGTTAGGATCCAACCGTTATAATATTTTTTTTAAGCTTTAAATCACACAATAAAACTCTCTAAAAATAGTGGGTGTACAAATTTAAGTTCACATACTTTAATCCTCACAATACAACATAAATTTTTCTCAAGAATAAAATGAAAAAAATAAAAATTGGAAGCTTGAAGAGAGTAACAACGATGGCTTTCTTGCTAAGTTGAGAATTGTAAAATATGAAAAGTTGAAATAATTATGAAGAAGATGAAGTATAAAAAGAGAGGGAAGTAGGATAAAAAGTAGATTTTAATTTGAGTCATTTGATTGTTCAAAAAGTTAAATTGAATGGTGGAGATTTAAACTCAACTACCATTAGACACAAACAAAATATAATATAATATATATATCTTTTAAAACCCAACAGAAAACAAGAGCCCACCATTTATAAAAAACTAACCGTTAGACACAAATATGAAATAATATTAAATTCTTTTCTTAAAAAAAATCATTTTCCTTTTTTTTTTTTGTTATTTAACAAAATCATTTTTTTTACAACATCAATTTCGTTTAATGCTCTTCTCTCTATATAAAAGCTAAAATCCACCAATTTCAATTTTTAGTCACATGTGTCACTCATCCTATAGTTCCAAGTAGCACTCTCTAATTGGTCGAATTTGATGATTAATTCGCTACATCACCGTCTCGAGTATTTTTCTCATTTCGCTTCTTTTTGCTATATCTTTTTTCATCTGAACTTCGATTTAGATGATTCAAGATGCATCAGAATCGTTGTTCCGAGCTCTATGATATGAACTATTCAAAATAATAAAATTATTAGTAAACAAAATCAGGTTTGTTATCATCAAAATATTAATTAATTAAAGACCAAAGAACCAACCATCTCCCATTTTTTTATGATGACAAACTATAGAAGAAAAATACTTAAAATGCACATAACGACAGCAAGACATATGATTAACAAGTAATTTCAATATCAAGTATACATATCACTAAAAAGATCATGGTTAAAATTCATTCAAAAGAATTTACTTCTTCCACTAATTCCTCCCTAAATAATACATGCAATAGAAACAATTATCACACATTTTTTCTTATAATTTTTCTCCTCTGGAATAATAAAAGGAACAATAAACATATAAGCGCTCCCCCTAAAACCATGACACATACAAAGTTTCCAAATTCTCCCCCATCTACATGCATTATATAATAATATCAAGTAAGATAGGAAATCAAGATGCATCACAACGAATAATACTAAGCTCAAGCCTATTTTTGCAAAAACATTCTTCATTCAAAGGTTTGGTAAAAATATCCGCTAATTGATTATTAGAGTTTAAAAATTCAAGAGTAATATTACCATTTTGCACATGCTCTCTAATAAAATGATGTCTAATATCAATATGCTTAGTCCTAGAATGATGGATAGGATTCTTAGTCAAATTAATAGCACTAGTATTATTACAAAATATGGGCATGCTATCAAACTTTAATCTAAAATCACAAAGAGTTTATTCATCCAAAGAATTTGTGCACAACAACTAGCAACCGTAATATATTCTGCTTTGGTAATGGATAAAGCAACCGAATTTTGCTTTTGACTATACCAATATACTAAGGAACAACCAAGAAATTGGCAAGTCCCACTAGTACTCTTACGATCAAGTAAACTCGGCAAAATTTGCATCGGAATATCCAACCAAATTAAATTCAACATTTCTAGGATACCACAAGCCTACATTAATAGTTCCAAGCAAATATTTAAATATTCTTTTAACGGTATACAAATGTGATTCCTTAGGACAAGATTGAAATCTAGCATATAGACATACACTAAACATGATATCAGGTCTATTAGCGGTCAAATAAAGTAAAGATTTGATCATACCTCGATAAGTCTTTATATCCACACATTTACCTTTTTCATCTTTGTCAAGCTTAGTGGTAATGCTCATAAGAGTTTTTACAATTTTACCTTCATTGAATTTGAATCTCTTGAGAAAATCACTTGTGTATTCTTCATGACTTATTAAGATATCATCCTTGAGTTGTTTAATTTGGAGTATGAGGAAGTAACTAAGTTCTCCCATCATTTGCAACGGCTGGGGAGGTAGTCGTAGAAGCGAAGCCTATCGCCACGCTGATTGACTATACATACACTTAGAAAATTCTTCACACAAAGATAGATTAGTAGAACAAAATATAATACCATCAACATATATTTGCACTATAAGCATATCATTATCCTTAACCTTCATAAAGAGAGTAGTATTAATTTTTCCCATTTTAAAGTCATTCTCAAGTAAAAAGTTGTTAAGCCTATCATACCAAGCTCTTGGGGGGGACATCTTACAAAATGACCCAAAAACCAAAAAATTTTCTACCAATGACCTTTTCCTAAAAACTTTTCTACCACTGATCTTTTGCCCATGCAAAATTCCAAAATTACCCCCAGTTTTATAAATCCTTCAGACTATTTGCATGCCTCTATGAATACTTTACAATGATAGGTCCCTTCACTTCATTTCTTTCATTTCCTTCTCAAAGCATTTATCTTTGAAGAATTTTCTCTCAAATTTGCTCATGTTTTCTCTCCAAACTTCAGCCGAGAACTCTTCGTAGGTTTCTCTTCGAACTTCATTGCCACCGTCGTCGTGATCTGAAAGATATGAGGCTCTTCTCCTTGAAGAATGCATGTTGATATTCGAGGTTTGACTATCTTTTATATCACATATTCATTTGTAATCGATCATTGAAAGAATACTAAGCGACCGGATAGAGAATACTAAGCGAGCGTTTAGATATTTATTGTGTGATCATTTAACTAACTGTTACGTGCGATCATTTAGATATTTAGGGTTTATACCGTGTGATTGTTTAGCTAACTGTTACACGATCGTTTAGATATTTATTGTGTGATCATTTAGGTTTATATCGTGCAATCATTTAGATATCTTTTATGCAATCGTTTAGCTAACTGTTAAACGATCAGTTAGATATCTGTTATGCGATTGGTTAGTTTTCATTATGCAATCGTTTAGATTTTCTAGACGATCGTATAGATTTATTTGTAATGTACACAATTGTCAGATTGGTAAGATGGCGATTGTTTACTAATTCTTGTAATGTACACGATTGTCAGATTTTTAAGATGGTCGTCCCTGCTGAGAAATATTTCCTTGCTACAGTCGCTTGCCAAGTCCACAAAATTGCCTCTATGATTAAGAATAAGTTGATAGAAGAACATATGAGACTGTGTAGGAAAATGACCTTTAGTCCACTGTTGGATATAGATATTGTTTTTAATGGATAACTTTTGCACCACTTTCTGTTAAGGGAGGTAGTAGATGCGAACCTAGACGTTATATCATTCAACATTATAAGGAAGAAGGTAACATTCTCCCAAGAGGATTTTAACTTGATAACTGGGTTGTGGCCGACCAAGGAAACAGTAGAAAGAGAAACAAGCAGTGAAAAGTTGTATTGACATTGTTTATTGAAACGGTGATGATTGGGAAAGACAAAAAAACCCAGTTTGATGTGAATATATTTTTTTATTGAAAAATGACCACAACGTCTTTGTACATTATGAATAGTCTTCTCTCTTTTATCGACGTACATTGAATAGCATGAAGACTATCATGTACAGGAAGAAGGAGGCATATGATTCAAATAAAGCAAAAGGTGATTGATTACCATGCCTCATATTACTGTATAAGGGATTCGTACTTGCTTTCCAAGTATGTACTTTTGTTTCTGATTTACTTTAATATATATTGAACCTGTTTATTATGTACGTGTAACAAAGTTTTTATATCGTAGGTTTGGGCTTATAAGATTTTATCCACATCAAGTAAGTTCATAGCCACCAAAGTCAGCAAGGATGAAATTCCTAGAATTCTTAGATGGACTTGTTCTCGTGCTTCATCTTATAAATCATTGAGCAATAAAGTTTTCCACCCAAAAAAAGTAAGTAACCGATCAATTCTGACTTTCTCATTTGTTTATAGTTTCATGCATTCTGACTTACTCATTTATTTACGTATAAACATTGTAAGGCACAAGGAGGACCAACTGGAAGGACTTTATGTGGTTTCTGTTGTTGGAGCAAGAAGTATTGAAGGGGTTGAACACTCAATTGATACTCACGAGTCCTTTGGGGGGCATGAAGAACATGAACCCCATGTAGAAAGCTCTGAAAATGTGCAAGGTATAGATCCAAAACCACATATGCCGGTTCGGGCTAACCCAATAGAGTCGGAACCACATAGGCAACAGATGTCCTCAAGGTATTGTCATTCCAAATCATACAAGATTCTTAGGGAGGAAATTAAAGAAGTTCGTAAAGATTTGGCGAACATGACTACCATGGGCCGTCAGATGGTAGATACATTTATTATCCAACATCATTTGATGGGCCAAAAATTGAACAAAATGAAGACGATGGTCCACATCTGAATGAGGTATGCATTTCTAGACGATAAATTAAATAGTCTTAAACGATCGTTTAGATTTTCTAGACGATCATTTAGATTTTCTAGACGATCATTTAGATTTTTAAGACGATCATTTAGATTTTCTAAACGATCGTTTACATATTCTTAAACGATTGATTACCTCTCTTGATAGAATAGTTCGTTTGATTTGCTAAGGATAGTAATAATAATGAAGGACCTCGTGATGATAATAATGGTGATGGTGACAATAATGAGGGACCTCGTAATAATGATGATCCCCCTCAAACTGATGCAAAAGATCCCCTTCGTACCCACCAAGAAACCCACAATGTAGATGATCCCCCTCAGACCAATGCAGAAGAACATGTCAATGAACAGCCAGTTGGGATGATCAGTGAAGTCCCCATTTAAGCATTCAATCTTAGGGGCCATTTCATTGCAGATTCAGCCAAGGTTGTGGGGACGTCAACTCAGAAGGATGCTAGTGAAGTCGAGGTACGACTATCGCATAAATCAGTATTCTTAATATTGTACTGTCATTAATTTTTAATTTAAATATAGGAAAAAATGATCAAAAGCACCGGAAAAGGAAAAAAACCAGCCAAGTTTACATCTAAGTTGGTGAAAAGGGGCAAAAAGGGAGATTCTCAGCCACAATCTTCTCAGCCTTAATCTTCTCAGCCCCAATCAATCCCAACCCCTTGGTCCCTGTATCTGACTTCCCCATAAAGACTGTTAGTTCCTATGATCTCTGCTTCCAAGCCCTAGATGTTTTGTGGAATGCATACAAAAGATGGAAAAGCCATCCTAAAACCAAAAATGAGGAGCGGACGGTCATATATATCTTCAGGACCAAGGATTTCTTCAAAGCGCTTGAGCAGAACACATGGTTGCTTGGAGACGTGAGTATTTCTGTTTATTCATTAATCAAGATCGATCGTTCAGAAGTTTCTTAAGCCATCACACAGACAACTCATATTTTTCTTTGTTGGACCAGACTATGGATCTTCTTTTGATGCACGTGCATCAGAAGTTGCATTCAAAACCTGACTTGTGCACGTGTCGATTCACGGTGATTGACTCGAGCTTCACGGTATGGAAACTTCACATGTTTATTGAAACTACTCTTCACTCAACCATGTATTTACATCTTGCATGTCCCAAGATACTTTGATGGAGCCAGAGGATATTACTTCTAAGATCCAGTCAGGAGGTATTGAAATGGAGGGTGACAAAGTGGTAGGTTGGTTGGATCATGAAGCACACCTGAGGTTTTGGGCGGACTCTCACTTCTTTATTGACTACGTGCTTGGACAGTATGAAAAATACAAGCCAACGTGAACGGATGTTGACTTCGTATTTAGGCCAATAAACATCAAACAACACTGGCTTATGTTGGCCATCGATTTAGAGAGGTGCACAAGCTTTGTATTTGACTCCATGCCAAATTACATTGGTGGCAACATACTTGATGGTCACCTCAAGCTCGTGGCCAGAGCAATACCTTCAATGTTGATTTCTGTCGAATTTGACAAACAACATGAGATGTTTAAGTATGGGCAATGGGAAGTGAAGAGATCGAAAATGACCCTCCAAGAGAGGAAGTCTCTTGACTGTGGCATTTTTTGTGCTAAATTTGTAGAATACTGTGTAACCGGTGCTAATAGGGTTGACTTAACACAAACTAATATGGAATTGTATAGGAAATAGTATGTTGTCCAGTTGTGGGCAAATAAATTTTTATGGTAATAGAATTAATGTTTGACTATACTATCATTTGAGAATATGTACAAGATTGTTTAAGAATATGTATAGAAAATGTACAAGATTGTATAGAAAATGTAAATGATTGTTTAATAAAAATCTAAACAATCGTTTAATACTATCTAAACAAATTAATGATCGTTTAACTAAGTGATCGCGCATACTTAGGTGATCATTTAAAAAATCTAAACGATCGTATAGAAAATGTAAATGATCGTTTAATAAAAATCTAAACGGTCATTTAATACTATCTAAACGATGCCACATAATTACATATCATTCAGTCTAGATGGGCCAGTGCTATGTATTATCAATGTTTGTCTGCACGTTTTCTTGTTATGTCCTCTCTGACCACAACGTGTACACCTATGTATTTGTCATGGCTCCATTCCAATAGAATATGTCCTAACGTCGACCTACATTTGCTACCATACGCGGTGGTAAAATTGATTCAAAATCTTCAAAATATGGTCTTTTACTCTATTCTTGTCTATATTCAACTGGGAAGATTGGTTCAGCATAAGCAAAAAGCATACAATCAACTGTAAACCATTTTGCACATAATGTTTGAACATTAATGTTTTTCAGGGCCGCTACATATATTGCATGGGAACACAGGATCTCGATGCAATTAAACTCCATACAAGTACATGTCTGTGAACGAAGATCAACCAACCCATCCAAATATCCATCGTCCACATTAATTATATGCATATCCACCGAGAAAACACAATATGTTCTAGACATCAATTCCGATTCCTTCAGAATACTCATTGCATAATTAGTTGCAAGGTTTGTGCATGTCATTGCATGTGTATGTCGGATATAGAACCAACCTTGTAGCCAATCGCGAATATGCTCTAATAGCTTCGTGATTGGTAGTTCTCTTGCATCTTTCTGTTGGGGTTGATGCCCTAAATCTTGTAGGGTCTTGTAGTTTGTAAACACTTGTATGAACAAACATTTGTGATTTATAATATATGATATTTTATTCACTTCAGTCTATGAAATATTTGATATTTTAGTTGCATTAACCACAAACCAATAAACTAAGATCCATGGTTATCATTGTAACTTAAACATGTATGTGGAGACATACAAGTGGATCGTGTTTTAAGTGATAACCTAAATGGTCTGTAGTATATGAATAAGGAGGGATACCTTATCCTAGTGACACTACGAGTGTGGCCCACTTTGTAAGTGTTACAAATGTTGTAAAGTGCTATAAATGATATGATCCTAATCATTCATGTATTAGACATGTGAGCGGGGATATTCTATGCAAAGGAGTTTGTATAAGACTGAACCACAAAATGTTTAGTCTCGTTATATAAATTTGTTCATAATTGAGAGTTTCATTTCACTAGGATGACCATAGGTAACATGGTTTTAATCTTGAGTGAGTTATGAGCGGTCATTTGATTTGCATGGGTGAGAGTGGCCAGATCGCCGACTCAACAAGCCTACCATTTTGGGGATTCATCTGATTGGGGAGCTGGGAACTCAGCTACACAAGATAGAATTCACTCCTTCCCCGAAGCAGGGGTAAGTAGATAAATTGCTCCTTTAAGGGCTAATTCCAAGTCTTGAACAATGTGGCACCACACACTCTCTTGGCTCGAGAGGGGTTTAGTCACAGTGGGACTATGATCTATTGTTTATTAGAGGGGTCAGTGGTACTTAAGGAGTTAGATGTAATTATAGGGGCAAAATGGTAATTTGGTCCAACTGTACTTACGAGCGATTTGTGAAGGGTCATCGTACTGTTGGTTGGTTATATCAAATGGACACAAAAATATATTTGTAGTGCAAAGAGTGCAGCTGTCGGTCTTTAGTGGAGTGCCCGACAGTTAACGGATGGTGGATAATGTGATTAAAAAGTTTAGTCAGTTATTCACGTTCTGTTGGAGCTTCAAGCTACAGGTCCATAAGGTCCCCTTGGTAGCTCAAGGGATTCAAGTTGAGAATTAGTTTTTGGGTTAATTTGAAATACTCAAATTAATAAGAGGGAGTTTGATTATATATGATATATTTGAAGGAACTCTTATTCAAGAGTACCTATGAGCGGAAGCGGATCTTTTCAATTCATTGTGATAGAATTTCCACATATACATTCAAACATATAGATATGCATTCACAACGCTAAATTATTGGCATGTTTAGAGAACCAATAAATAAGAGACCGAGAGATCATACCAATTGAAGGCTCTTTCTTCACAACAAATCTCGCTTTCACTAGAACGACAACTATCATTCAGCAACTCCCAATCGTCTACTTCGAACAGTCTCCACACAAACATAAGAAAATGGAGATGACACCACCATTCAGAGCCCTCAGTATTCTCGGAGTGAGAATCCAAAGGGTGGGCTTTGTTCGAATTTGGTAGAGGGGAGGAGGAAGGAAGATCGTATACAACGATCAAACAAATGGGAGAAAGGCTCGTCTATTGTATAGACAAAATGCTTGATCTCGCTTTCACTGGAATGGAAAGCTATTGTTCAGCAAATCCCAATCATCTACTTCAAACAGTCTCCACACGAACAGAAGGAAATGGGGACGACACCACCACTCAGAGCCCTCAGTATTCTCAGAGTGAGAATCTAAAGGGTAGGCTTTGTTCGGATTTGGTAGAGGGGAGGAGGAAGGGAGATCATATACAACGATCAAGCAAGTGAGAGAAAGGCTCGTCTATTGTATACACAAAATGCTTGATTGTTTAAGTGAAATATATGATCATGTAGCGATCGTCTATACGATCGTGTAGAAAAAGCTAAGCGATCGTCTAAACAATCATTTAAAAAAACTCGGGCTCTAAACAATCGTTTAGTAAAAGGTAAGCGATCGTTTAGTAAATAGCGCACGCAGGTGTAAGCGTTAAAACAGTCATTTTGCCTATCGTATAGTTAAGCAATCATTTAGCACTATCGTATAGACTCTGATTTTACTAAGCGATGACACACTTTAACACTATGTCACGTATACAATGCTTAACACACCGTGAGCTATTTAAATGTCTCAAAACAATTCTTCATCTTACTCATCCGTTATGAAAACAAAAGAGACGCTGACCAAATATCCCATGAATGTCCAATTAATAAATAATAAATATAATCTCATTATATTCATAACCTATGGCTTAATATCATATATTAACCATAGTATTTTTCCTCCACTAGATATAAATCATGTTTATATCCAATTTCCTCCAAATTAATGTATCTCATACATAAAACTAATTATATTATATATAATTACCTAGTTCAATTATATCATATATAATCGAACTCCCTCTTGTCAATTTGAATATTTCAAACTAACCCAAAAACTGATTCTCAACTTTTATCCAAGCTACTAAGGGGACCTTATGAACCTATGGCTCGAAGCTCCAACAGTACGTGAATAACTGACTGAACTCTTTAGCCACAATATCCACCATTCGTTAACTGCCAGGCATTCCATTAAAGACTGACAGCTGAACTTTTCTTACCATAGATATATTTCTATGTCCATTGGATATAACCAATCATCAGTACGATGACCCTTCATAAATGCTTGTAAGTACACCTGGGCCAATTTACTGTTTTGCCCCTATAGTTACATCTTATTCCTTAAATACCACTGATCCCTCTAATGAACAATACAACATAGTCCTACTATGTGTGAACACCTCTCGGACCATGAGAAGATGTGTGGTGTCACATTGTTCAAGCCTCGAGATTAGCCCTTAAGGGAGCAATCTATCTACTTACCCCTGCTTTGGAGAATGAGTGAACTTCATCTTGTGAATGTGAGTTCCCAGCTCCCAAATAAGACGAATCCCCAAAGTGGTAGGTTTGAGTTGGCGCTCTGGCCACTTGAACTATGAAAATCAAAGGACCGCTCTCAATGGCAAGAGTTCTCAACTCACTAAGGATTGAGGTCATGTTACCTATGTTCATCCAAGTGAAGTGAAGTCTCTGTCATGAACGGAGTTATATGACGAGACGTCCACACTTCGTGGTCAAGTATTATACAAACTCTTTGTATAGGACGCCCCCGCTCGCATGTCTCCTACACGAATGATCAGGATCAGACCATCTGTGACAAGTCACAACACTTGTAACTATTCCATAAACAGGACCGCGTCTGTAGCATTACCAGGATAAGGTTTCCCTCCTATATCCATATACTACAGACCATTTTGGTTGTCACTTAAGACATGATCCACTTGTATTTCACCACATACATGTTTAAGTTACATAAAGACAACCAGAGATTTTAAGTTTAATTGTTTGTGGTAAAGCAAATAAAACATCTAAATGTGCAAAGTCAAAAAGTGAAGCAAATATCATATATTATACATCACAAACGTTCATACAAAATGTGTTTACAAACTACAGGACACGGGACTTTAGGGCACAAACCCCAAAAATCTCCAACTTGTCCTAAAGCGAAATGGGGTGTACAAAAAACAAGTACAAAACAATAAACTAGGACATAAAAACCCAATACAATAAAATCTCCCACTTACCCTAGTCCAGCCACCGGGCGGACCCTGAAGGTAACCCTCAAACACTGTAGCCATGAAAGCCTTCATAAACGGATCAGCAACAGTTTTCTCTGTGGCGATCTTCGTGACAATCACGTCTCCTTGAGTGCACTATCTCGCAGATCTAATGATACTTCCGCTCTATGTGTTTATCACGCCTATGACTCCGAGGCTCTTGGAGTTCGCCACAACACCACTATTGTCACAATAAAGAGTGATGGGCTTAGAATATCTGGAATAATTTCCAGCTCCGTCAAAACTTCCTGAGCTAGACGGCCTTCTTAGCTGCTTCACAAGTTGCTACGTACTCGACCTTCATCGTGGAGTCGACGATGCATTTTTGCTTAATGCTCCACCACACTAAAGCTCCTCCATCAGTGCCAGAGAGAGCTCTGGCTTCTTACAAAGCTACTGATACCGCACAAGGAAAAAATTTTGACTGTTGGATCTTTCAATGCACCGTATAATCCTTTCTCGTTCTGATACCCGAGTGAGGGACTTCTGCGACGACTGGGGGCCCGAACTTTTTATAATATAATATATATTTATATATAGGCCAACTTAATACCCTTCCTCTTGATCTGAGGTACGAAGAGAAAGATCTCTTTTTTATGACTTCCACTCATCGACCCGGCCCGGAGCGGTAGGCTGGTTCGCTTGAAGAGAATCTTTTCTATGATCAGACTTGACCATGTCGTGCATGACCAAGCTCCATAAGATCCAGTAGCCTTAGCGGCGTCACTTTCAGATTAACTTTTTTTTAAACGTTCTTAAAAGAAGCGCTAGCGATCAGCACATAGGGGGGTGGTTGCTCTTGATTAACTATTAACTCGAACGAGTGAAATCGTTACGGATGCAGTAAACTAGAAAAGATAGTAGACCCATCAAACCAGAGACCAAAGCTGGGCTCGACAAAACGAAAGTATCATGGTACGTCGTCCTTCCCTGAAATGGAACTTTCATGCTGGAGCAAGAACTAGCATGAAAGATCGATCTATTACCCTCCCGTGTGGTTATGGGGGCGGGCCTACTTTCCACTTTGTTACTATGGAGCCGGGCGGCAAGCAAGTGAATGTGATCTCGCCCTCCATTAGCCGGAGCCGACTCCACCGTGCTATAGCTATATCGGGAATAGAGGAGAGTCCTTATCAATCTAAAAGTCAGAATTTTTGTATCAAGTAAGGATCAAATCCCTAGACCTATACACGAGCTTGTAGTCCCTTGTTCTCCGAAGATACTTGAGAATGTTCTTAACTGCGGTCCAGTGACCCTTGCCTGGGTTAGACTGATACCTACTGACTATTCCTATAGCATAGCAGATGTCTGGCCTAGTGCAGAGCATCACATACATCAAACTGCCAACGGTAGATGCATATGAGACTTGTCTCATCTCCTCAGCCTCTTATGGCATCTTAGGACACATGTCCTTAGACAAAGTGACTCCATACCTGACTGGTAGTAGGCCTCTTTTGGAGTCCTGCATCGAGTACTTGAGCAAGATCTTGTCAATAAATGATGCTTGAGACAGCGCCAGTACTTTTTTCTTACGATCCCGAAAGATCTATATACCCAGAACAAACTGAGCCTCTCCCAAATCTTTCATTTGGAATTGGGTCGCTAGCCAGTTCTTAACTGCAGTCAGTAGACCTATATCATTCCCAATGAGTAGTAATCGTCTACATATAACACTAAGAAAGCTACTGAACTGTTGACGATCTTCTTGTAGACACAAGATTCATCAACGTTTTGGTCAAAGCCATACAATTTGATCGCAGTATCAACCGAATATTCCAAGATCAAGACACCTGTTTTAGCCCATAAATGGACCGATTCAATTTGCAAACTTTTTACTCTTGACCTTAGGCAATGAATCGTTCAGGTTGCACCATGTAAATAGTCTTCTTAAGATTGCCATTCAGAAAAGCCATCTTGATGTCCATTTGCCAGATCTCATAGTTATAATAAGCGACAATACACAAGAGGATGCGGATCGACTTTAACATGGCAACAGGTGAGAAAGTCTCCTCATAGTCGACTCCCTTCACTTGGGTATAACTCTTTGCCATAAGTCAAGCCTTGAAGGTTTGCACCTTCCCATCAGCACCTCGTTTACGCTCGTAGATCCGTTTACAACCTATAAGTCTCACCCCATCATGCTGATCTACAAGATCCCATACTGAGTTGAAGTACATCGACTCCATCTCGAGATTCATGGATTTGATCCATTCATCTCGGTCAACATCCTTCATTGCCTTTTTATAAGATAACGGATCCTCGACGTCACCATTTGCCATCATACCTAGGATTTTTGTGAAACCCAGATAGTGATTAGGTGGGTTTGTAACCCTCCCACTACGTCAAGGTTCCCTCAACTCTTGAGGTGGAACGATCTACCAGATGAACTATCATCAACAACTCTGGTTGATGAAGCAAGTCCTTTAACAACTCTTGTTGAAGTTTCAGTAGTTTCGTTGGAAAGCTCACGTAACACGACTTTACTACGTGGACTGTGCTCCCTGATATGATTCTCCTCCAGGAAAGTAGCGTTCGAGGAAACAAACACCCTATTTTCGAATAGATCATAAAAGTAACCCTCTCGTGTACCTTTGGGATAGCCTACAAAGAGGCACAACCTCAACCATGATTCCAACTTCTTGGGATTTGCCTCAAGCACATGTGCTGGGCAACCTCATATGCGAAAGTGACGTAAACTAGCTTTACTTCCGTTCCACAATTCTAGAGGTGTTCTCGCAACACTCTTAGAAGGAACATGGTTGAGTATATATACCACAGTGTCCATGCGAAACCTCAAAACGAGTCTGGTAAGGAAGCGTAACTCATCATTGAACGAACCATGTTCAACAAGGTTCTGTTTCTCCTTTCCGCTACACCATTCTGTTGAGGTGTACCCGGTGTTGAGAGTTGAGAAATGATTCCATGTTTTAATAAATAGTCCTGGAACTCAGAATCCAAAAACTCTCCACCTCGATCTGATCGAAGTGTTTTAATCCGTCTATCCAAAGCATTCTCAACTTTAGCCTTAAATACTTTGAACTTTTCAAAAGATTCAGACTTTCGTTGCATCAAATAAATATACCCATATCTAGAGTAATCATCAGTAAAACTGATAAAGTACTCATAGCCTCCTCGAGCTCGCACATTCATAGGACCGTAAAGGTTAGAATGTACTAATTTTAGAGGCTCTTTGGCTCAATAACCTTTTCCAGTAAAAGGTCTTTTAGTCATCTTACCCTTAAGGCAAGATTCGCACACTGGTAAAGAATTTTCTTTCAACTCGCTTAGAAGGTCATTCTTCACCAATCTCTCAATCCTATTGAGATTGATGTGCCCTAATCGAAGGTACTAAAGTTGGGCATTTTATTTTGGAGAAACTCGTTGGCGTTTAGATTGAGTTATGACAGATTTAAACATCTCTATGTTATGGAGGGAACTTAAGGCTAACGGTCTTAGCACATACACCAACCTTATTTTCTAGTTTAGCTATACAAATTTCAATACCAACCTTATGAATAAACACTTTATTCAATTTAAAAGAAAGAGTGTAATTGCATTGTAACAGACACTTTACAGAAATAAGGTTCCTTTTTAGTTCAGGAACTACAAAAACATCTTTTAATATAAGAAACCTATTATGTAAAGTTAATTAGACGCCTCTCACTGCCACAACTGAGATGACGTGTCTGGTGCCTACTCGCAACATCATCTCACCAGCCTCTAACTGTTGCCAGGATCTAATCCCCTAAAAAGAAGAACAAATATGATTAGTGGTGCCCGAATCAATTATCTAGGCAGAATCATCATTCTCCACTAAACAAGTTTCTAACACAAGTAAATCACATTTACCTTTGTCTACCTTGGCCTTAGCCTTGGCTGCCTTCCTTTCCTTCAGATAGCAAGGACAATTCCTCTTCTAGTGTCCGTCCTAGATGCTGTAAAAATATTTTCCTTTTTCAACCGGTGGTGGACGCTTCTTATGGGCGACAGGTGGCGGGTTAGCAGGCGCTTTCCCTTTCCCTTTACCACCCTTCTTCTTCTTCCCCTTTTCAGAGTTAGAAGTTGAAGGTGTAGACTTCGTTCCTGAGGTCGAACCTTGATGGAACTTTTTAGAAGACGAGACAACATTTGCCTCACCTCCTTTTTTCTCCTTACTTTTCAGCCAGGATTGGTAAGTCTGCAACTCGTTGAGGAGAGTAGTAAAGGTATAGTCCACTTTGTTAAGAATTGTATTGCTAACAAAGTGGAAGAAGCTTTCTAGTAATGAATGCATGATAATGCCAACCTGACTGCCCTCGTCGATTTTAGACCTATTCATCTCCACCACGTTAAAGTGGATCATCATATTCAGCACGTGTTCACGAAGAGAGGTGCTTCCCCCCATTTTAGAGCTGAAGATGTGTTTTAAAGCCTTGTGCTTAAGCTATCCATACGACTGTCCAAACATTCCCTACAAGGCCTCCATGATCTCACGTGCTGAGACCATGGGCTAATGGTTTTTGGCTAACACATCACTAAGACTAGCTAAGATATAGGCTCAGGCCTTCTCGTTTGCCCGTGTCCAACGCTCTATGCTGCCCGAATATTTCAAGTAGCATCCTAAGGTGGAATAAGAGGACAGTTCTCCATAAGGACAAACTTCAGATCCTCAATGATGAGTATCGTTGTGAGCATATGTTTCCAACTCGAATAGTTTTGGCCATTCAATTTTTTTGCACTAAGTAAACTGATAGTGGCTGTAGCCATTTAAAACTGCTGCTGAAAAATGAAAAACTTTTATAAGACTTTGCAAAACCAAATTTTTAACCAATTAGTTTTAGCAAAATAGTTTCCAAGTACCTTAAGTGATAAGATTTCTATTTTGTAATGATGCCCCAGCAAGGGAAGACAAACGTCACCGGTGGGGTGATCAGATGTCCCTTCATTGGGATGAGACATTCTCAACCATTAGGCAGAACTAACTCTTGGAAATGAACCTAATAGCCACCATTTGTTTGATCTAGAGCTGTTAACCATTAACAATTCTGCGTAAGTGTAACCCCTCGTTTTCAGCTC
Organism: Benincasa hispida; assembly: GCF_009727055.1. NCBI lineage: Eukaryota > Viridiplantae > Streptophyta > Magnoliopsida > Cucurbitales > Cucurbitaceae > Benincasa > Benincasa hispida. The sequence goes on from NC_052357.1 coordinate 22,866,382, forward strand.
CAGAGTCCCACCCTAATGCGCTTACCGTAGGGAAAAATCAGATTAGAACAAGAGACTAAGTAACCTTATCCTCTTACAGGAGATCAAATAAAGAAACGCACAAAACAACCATCTTATAGGGGGACACTCCCAGGGTGCCTCGAGGCGATGCGCAGAAACTTTATTTAATCCAACGAGAGAGACCGTGGGATATGCTGTCGCATTTCCCGCTCCCACTTACTATGAACATTCTCTCTATCCACCTTGATATTGACCTACTTAAACACCATCCCTTAGGGGGACATTCTCAGGGTGTCACGAGGCCAAGGATAGATCTCATAGTGTGGACAATAAGGGAGAAACACGAAAGGTTTAAATAAAGCATCATATGCCCCATGTACTTTCGAGTGAATGTTCTACCTAGAGGTTTATTAACTTAGACAATCTGGCTACTGATTATAATCTAAGTCATTTATTAAGTCTGCTAAAAAAAAAATTTTGTCTTTGAAATAAAAAAAGTTCAAGTAGTCACATTAAACTTTTCAATGGATTGACCTTAACTTGTATGCATGCATCAAAACTATCTAATTCACCTTTCCAGGTAGGTTCCTAGGTAGGGTGTTCCGTTGCCGTTATCTTAAATATCCCAGCCTAGATAGAACTCGCCTTAGCTCTAATTTCATTTTATAACCTTTATAAAAGAAACAACTAAGACATACATGCCACATAACGAGGTATTTATAACGCTTATAAATATAACGCTTAATAAATAATGCATACATAAATATAACTCTTATATTCTATGATGCATATACATGCACTAACATAATTTAAATTATGCTTCTCTAAATCATCATAACACTTATAATAAAGAGAAGATGCATGACCAGTGCATAGCCTAATGTGGGATTTATCTATATGTGCATACCATATGACATAAAAAAATATACATCGCATGTATAAAACTATGGATTAATGGACTGGGATAAACCAACACAAAACCGGAATGAAAATTCTATCTATTACATTATTCCACCTAGCAAACTGGTTCACAAGCGAACCGGGTCTTGAATCGCTGGGTGAAGCTCTATCGTTTAGTAAACACCTCTAGGTAAATGATCGTGTAGTGCACACTAGATGATAGCGCGAAAGCTAAATGATCGCATAGAAGACAATGAGGCGGCAAAGCCTGATCGTCTAGACGATCGCTTAACACGCGAAAGGGAAACGATTTACCACGCATTTACTCCGTGATAGTATAGTAAGTAACTAAGTGATGAGGCTTGCTGAGCTATACGATTGTCTAGTGCGCGCACGCGTTAAACGACAATCGAGCATCCGATACTCAGCAATCATCTACCTCATCGTCTACACAACACGACCAACGCTTGATCGTCTTCTTCCTTGAAGAACAGCAACCCTTGCTCTAAACTTCTTCACAAACGACTCAAGACTCAAACTAACTTTAAAATTACAGACTCAATAGCAATTAATTGTGCCCAAAAAATGCAGGGGCCTTTACAATTAACTGAAGAATTTATCAAACCGAAGTTACATCCCAGAAAACTCCATTAATCCACACATCCACAAATGATTTAACAATTAAAACAAAGAGTAGACATGCTGCACCAACCGAGAATGTAAATGCAATTCTTTTGCAGCATTGAATTGGAATATCAGAAACCTGGCTCTGAAACCAATTGAAGGAACTCTTATTCAAGAGTACCTATGAGCGGAAGCGGATCTTTCCAATCCATTATTATAGAATTTCTACATGTACATTCAAACATACAAATATGCATTCACAACGCTAAATTATTGGCATACTTAGAGAATCAATAAATAAGAGACTGAGAGATCATACCAGTTGGAGATCATACCAGTTGAAGACTTTTTCTTCACAGCAAATCTCACTTTCACTGGAATGACAAGCTATCGTTCAGTAACTCCCAATCGTCTACTTCGAACAGTCTCCACACGAACAGAAGGAAATGGGGACGACACCACTACTTAGAGCTCTCAGTATTCTCAGAGTGAGAATCCAAAGGGTGGGCTTTGTTCGGATTTGGTAGAGGGGAAGAGGAAGGGAGATTGTATACAACGATCAAGCAAGTGGAAGAAAGACTCATCTATTGTATAGACAAAATGCTTGATCGTTTAGGTGAAATATACGATCGTGTAGGAAAAGATAAGCGATCATCTATACGATCGTGTAGGAAAAGCTAAGCGATCGTCTAAATGATTGTTTAGAAAAACTCGGGCGCTAAACGATCGTTTAGTAAAAGGTAAGCGATAGTTAGGATAAGGTTTCCCTCTTATATCCACATACTACAGACCATTTTGGTTGTCACTTAAGATATGATCCACTTGTATGTCACCACATACATGCTTAAGTTACATAAAGACAACCAGGAATTTTAAGTTTATTGGTTTGTGGTAAAGCAAATAAAACATCTAAATGTGCAAAGTCAAGAAGTAAAGTAAATATCATATATTATATATCACAAGCGTTCATACAAAATGTGTTTATAAACTATAGGACACGAGACTTTAGGGCACAAACCCCAACAATATTAAATTAATTCAATTATATATGATATAACTGATATAATGTATTTGATACATTATTATTTGATTGGAGGAACTAATATTTGAATATGATTCAAATATATTTTCTATGAATAAGATTCATAGTTATTAAATTTAATATAAATATGATTTATATTAAATGCCATAAAATAGAAAAAGAACTATAGTTTATATATTGTATATGATGCAATATTAAAACTATAGGTTATAAATATAATATGATAAGTTAGTTATCATATTTATTTATATTTATTAATTATTTGATAATTAAATGCATTTTTCTCAAAAACCACCCTTAGTGGGTAGTTATACGATTTTATGGCAAAGTGGAATAAAGATGAAAATTGGTTTTTAATTATTACATGAAAATTGTCTCAGATTATTAACCATTGAGTGACTACACAATAGCGTCGAGTTTACTAGACGATAGCTTGAGAGATTAAACGATCGAGTATTTAGTCTATGCGATAGACTTCATCTTCTACATGATAGTTCGTTCGTTTACTCGATCGTCTCCTCCACTCTAAACCTTCCCTCAAACAAAAATAAGCCNTTCATCTTCTACATGATAGTTCGTTCGTTTACTCGATCGTCTCCTCCACTCTAAACCTTCCCTCAAACAAAAATAAGCCAGAGCCCACCACTCCTAGATTCTCACACCGAGAATACCAAGGTAATCTAGTGGTTATGTTCGATTTTTCAAGGATCAAGGGTCTACTCGTTGCCGTTCGAGGGAGATTGTCTTGCTCATTGCATTCGTGCTGTTTGACGCATTGGTGAACGATCGAGGGATACACTTGAAGAAAGGTTCTTCAAAGGTAAAGTGTCTCATCCTTTGTATTTAATTCAAAACATGCTGTAATTTAGTTTTTAATGCATAATCTGTTCTATATGATTGTAAATATATGTGTTCTTTCACAATGGAGTTTGGACAAACCGCTTCCGCTCATAGGTTCTTTGTAATTAGAGTTCCTTCACTTTCAACACTTCATTGAGGCATTCTACTATATTTTTCGTCATCTTATCATACCTGTAATGAACTTGATAAACCCTTGCCCACCTTTGTAATCCAACCTCCTCAAGATAGGTCGTCACATCAGTATATTGATGGAGCTTAGCCCAATACATCTGAAACTCAGACATTCTATAAACTTTCATTGCTAGGTAGAAGTATGAGATTATGTCTTTATTCTTGAATTTGTCAACCAAATTGTTTCGAACATGGTACATACATAAAGCATGAAATGCATCAAGGAACATACATGTAACAACTTTTGCAATTGAGATATGACAATCTGATATAATCACTAAATTTGGAATGTCTCCCATTGAATCCTTCAAATGAATCATGAACCAAGTCCATGATGTATCGTTGTCACCATCTACAGTACTGAAGGCGATAGGATATATGTTGTTATTGCCATCGATACACGTTGCTATTAACAACGTATCTTTGTATTTCTCATACAAATGGGTCCCATCAACAACGATTACTGGGTAGATGTAGTTCAAAAAACCCCTGATACATTGACCAAGTGCCATGAAGATGTACTTAAAGTATTGTCTGTCCTCCACTTCAACCTCAAATATCGTACCTGGATTTGCAAGCTTAAGTGCCTCGCCATATGCCCTAACAATAGCATATGATCCTTCAGCGACCCTCATGCGAACACTAATCTGTACTCTCTAGCACGATAAGCTCGCCCGTAACTTATGTTCACTCCATAATCTCGTCAGACATCCTCAATTATATCCTTCAGGCAGTATGTTCGACTAACTTGTTCGTATTTAGACTTGATTAAGTGTCTAATAACCCAACTTTTTGCTTGTCGGTGATTACCCATTCTCATTTCAAGAGAATATGTATGTTCGCTTGGATATTTCGTCGATTTGAAGGAATCAATTTCTTTCATTTTTTTCTGCATGGAACCTCCACTTGCACTCCTCCACCGAACACCGGAAAGTTAGCAAGCTCTTTGTTGACTTTTTTACACTGTAGTCAAAGTTCTTTCTTATTGCAATCAATAATTTAACTGGGAAATCATATTTCGAAAAGAAAATTTGATCGACCTTTATATCCTCGTCATGCAGACAGTCATGAGGTATTATGATGAGGTCGTCATACGATGGGCGCTCTAATGGTCTGGGTATATCTACAAATGGTTGGATTGGAATGGTAGATTGCATTTGAATCGAAGGCATCACAATTGGTAGGACGGGAGCAGGTGGGGTTGGAACATGGATATAAGGTGTTGGAGAAGTTTGTGGTCCTGAAGATTGTCCATATCCATGTTCAGCATCGAACTGTGAAGTACATCTAGGTTCACTGTTGTGACCAAACCAAGCTTCACTTCGGTCATCCCCCAAGTTCTGACTGGTTGAAATGGGTTGATCGATGTTGGAGTATACCAGCATGCAGCGGAAGCAACAAGGATCAATAAGCATTCTAATTCATTACTTTTGGCTATAAATTAAGTATGCTCATAAACTAATAAGAGGGTTTCATGACATACTTTTGTAGAACCACTTGAAACTCGAATTCAGCTACAAATCTTCTCCAAATCTTCTTGTGAACCACCTCAATGCCTTCTCTATTATTCTCTTGAAGCCTTAGATTGAGTTATGGGACTCAAAATAAGCTTGAATAAAGGGAATTTGGAGAAGTGGCACACTGAAGCACGTTGGAAGAACACATTCTTCAACCAGAAAGTTTTTCAGCAAAAACTCATCAAGTGCTTCAGTTTGCATGCTCGATTCTCAGTCCAACATTCTCTATTTATTGGAAGACCATCATGCAAAGTAGATAGTTGCATGAAGAGCAGCTCATGCTTGGAGGATTGACTCAAGCAATGGTGGAAATTGAGTGAGCTACTAAGTTGGTAAATAGAGATCTCCCACTTTTTCCATTTTCAAGTTTTCAATCTTTTTTTAATATTGTTTTATAAATTGATTTCCAAAATTAATATTGTTTTCAAAATTGAAAACTTTATAAATCTTACAAAATTAATACATTAATTAATTTTCTAATAAAATTAATAATGAATAATTAATTAAATAATTTAATTAATTCTAAGTAATTCAATATTAAATATTAATTTAACTTAACACTAATTCCACCATCATGAATCTCTATTCAGGAATTTAATATTTAAATCATATTTAAATATTAATTGATTCTCCAATTCCGTTGAATTCCAAAATTAAACACGTAATTATATCACATATAATTACTAATTCCCTTAATTCTAATTTGAATGTTTCAAATTAACTTATCATGCTACTCTAAGGCTAATCCATTTACGAGCTAGTAGGGGGACCTCGTAGACCTACAGATCATGGACTCCAACGATCTGAGATTAATTGGCTAAACTCTTTACATCAAATTAACCCTTATTCGTTAACTAATGGGTCACTCTACTAAAGCCCATAGTTGCACTCCCCTCACTGTAGATATATTATGTCCACTCAATAAAACCATGATTAGTAAGTTAACCCTTCACAGGTTGTTCGTAATAACGGTCGGATTAAATGTTTGTTTTACCCCCGAGATTACCTCTTGTTCCTTAAGTTCCATTGATCCTCTAATGAACAATTGGTTTGTGATCCGATCAACAAACAGTGTCCCTCTCGAGCTAATAAGAGGGTGGGGCCCTTTGTTCAAGACTCGAAGTCAGCACTTAAGGGAACAACCTCTCTACTATCCCTGAAAGCGAGTAGGAGTGAATTCCATCTTGCACCCTATGTCCGTAGCTATCCACCCGTTCTTACCCCCTGAAATAGAGGTTTATTAAGCTAGCACTATGGAGCCAACCCTCACCTATGCAAATCTAAGAATAATCCTGAATAAACAGGATTTCATAGTTAGCTTAGGAATAAGGTCAAAGTTACCTAGGTCATCGATTTGAAATAGTCAGTCTTAAACAGTAAACAATGTTGTAAAGTAAGAGTGACTAATTTCGTGGTCTGATATTGTACAAACCCATTGCACAATGCCCCCACTTCTCATGTCATAACATGTATAAATTGGGATCACATCGTCTGTAGTACTTTACAACTCCTTGTAACAACTATAGAGTGGGTCGCATCCGATAGTGTTACCAGAATAAGGCACCCAACCTTATTCATATACTATAGATCATTTTGACTTTTTACTCGAACCTGATCCACATTTATGTCTTCATATAAAGCTCAAGTACTCATATAATAGTCATGGATCTTTTAGTTTATTGAAATTATTTTAAAAACGAAATAAACAATTCTTATTTCAATAACGACTTTATTGAATTTTTAGAATATGTTTTATTGTTTACAAACCACGAGTTTTAGGACATAAAACTATTAGGTGAAAATTTAATTTTCAAAAATAAGAGGGAACCAACCTTTGGTTGGAGAATCCCATATTGGAAAATTTTGATTTAGAAGCCTTACTTTTGTACTCCAATCTTGGGTTTGGGTTTGGGCCCTAAGGGGTACCCAAGTTTTAGAAGGAGTGAGAAGATAGACCAATGTGGGTTCGGTGGACGTTCCCGTGTGTGATTAGTATCATTATTACTTTCTTTAAAGATGTTTGTATTTCATTTCCTTTTTTATTATTATTTAAAACCGAAAAAAACTTGGTCTTCTAGCCGAGTCTTCAGGCCCGCCCTCGTACGTTTTGAGGTTGTTCGCCTTTTTTCTCACGCGACAGTTCCACGCTGAAGGCCTATAAAAGGTGTGGCCTTCAGCAGTTCAGAACACAATTTTTCACCTCTTTTTGAAAGTTCTTATAAACCCTGAGCCCTAATTTCTCTACTTGAGTATATTCCCTACTGAGACCAGTGTGGTGAGTAGGTTAATGTGGAAATTAATGTGTAACTATAAGAAAAAGGGTGAAAAGTTAGAAGAAATGTTTGAATTTGGAAGCTTGACTCTTGGGTAAAGCTTGAAAAATTGGCTAAGTGTAACCCATGCGTTGGAAGCTAGAAAATTGGCTAAGTGTTGTCCCATGCATTGGTTGCCCATTTAAGAGGTTATTTGGGCGTTGAAGGAAGCCAAAGTATGGCCAAGAGAAACGCATGCAGCAACCAATGTCTTGAGAGGTTAGCAAAACATACGATAGCCTCAAGTTGTGTGGACATGGGTGCTAGACGATCGTGTAGCAATGTGAGGAGCTAAGCGATGCGGTATGCGATCGTACGATAAAGTACGACGCTAGAAATGCGGAGAGCCGCGGCTAAATGATAGCGCTATGCGATGGGCGATAATGCTATGCGATGGGCGATAACGTTAGATGATGAGGCGTTGGCACTACACGATCGGCATCAGTGCTAGACGATGATGTTGGGCGATGGCGCTACGCGATGGGAATGTGCGCTAGACGATGGCGTACAGCGCTACACGATGGGCAAGGACTATGCGGTAGGTTTTGTGCTATGCGATAGACGTAGGCGCTATGCGATGGTGCTATGCGGCAGTAATACTAGACGATGAGCTAGGCGATGAGACAAGCCATGGTGGACGCATGGTGAAACGTCTTTGCATTGCTAAGGCTTGCAGTACATAAGGTTTATGAGGTTAGGTTACGTTGGTCTTGAATAAGAGACTAAGGATGTTGGCAAACAAGGACATACATGCGTTGGTCATAAGGGATGCATTAGCAAGAGCCTAGGCGATGATAAATTATACCATGAGGTGTTGAGTTGAGACCTAGCTTGATCCAAAGGTTGTTATGCGTTGGTGATGTGCTATGTGCCAAGGACATCCGAGGGCATGTAGGTGCATAGGACAAGGCTTGAGCAAATAGTATGCGTTGGAAGAGTGTTGGTCATTATCCTAGTTGAGCACATAGGGCAAAGGTAAGTCATGCGAAAGAGAAGGATATGCGGCCAAAGATGAGCCTTGCAAGCATATAACATATGTGACCAAGTTGTGTCAATTGGATGCACAAGGTAATGTTGGATGGATGCATTTTAGTTCATTATCTGGACATGTGGCTTATTGGGAAGAAATCTTGGGCTTCAAGCAAATGAGGTGGATGCACAAGAAGACATGAAAATTTAAGCATTTTGTGTTGGCTAAGGAAGAGGAAGACACCTTAGATTGCGATGGTATGAAGATTGCGTTAATAGTGGGGGGAAAAGACACTTGGACATGTGGCCAAGTAGGAGGTGTCGGCCTTGGAGAAATTTGGACGCCTATAAATAGAGCCAAGGACTTCTCTTCAGATCATAACTCAAATTCTCTTCAAAGGACATTAAGAAGAGTGTATGAAGGCTAATTGTGAGGAAACTATGTGTTGATGAAAGAACGCACGCGTTGGTGGCAAAACCATGCGTTGGTCATAAAGTTTCAAGAGGAGGAGACGCTGTCAGACAGTGAAGTCTAGAAGTATCATCAACTTAGGATGAGGATATCTCCCAGCATACTCATGCGTTTGGAGTGATTCTAAAGCCACTTGAAAGCTTCGAGAGTTTAATTTTTAGGGTAAGGCTGCTGAAGAAGAATCTCCAAGGAATCGGGCTAGAAAGTGAGGAAAAGACAGAAGGGTCAAACTATCGAGTAAACTTGGTCCAGTCTTGATATTTTGATGATTTCGGCCAAACCACGAGAAGTTCTAAGCTAAGGTCTTAAGGTAAACTTCCTGAGACATTTTAGAGCATGTTTATAGAAGGAAGTATCTTGGGATAAGGCTTAAAATTATGAGTAATCTGAACTTTAAATTAAATCTAGATCTTAGGGTTCAAAAAGGAGCCTGAGGTAATCAAGGAACTTCTAGAGAGAAAGGTTCCTAAACGACCAACGTGAGTGACTAAATATTTACAATGTCTTAAAGAAACTATGTTTTAAAGAAAGATTATTCTCATGCTAGTTAGTTTTATAAAGCAATTTCCAAGCAAACCATGAGTTATGTTTTAAACGCATGCTATGTATGAAAGTTTATTGAAAAACTATTTATGTGTGTTTAAATACACCAAGCATGCGTTAGTATCTTTAAAAACAGGTTTTCTATGCATTATGATTTACATGCTTTAAAGAGAAAGTCATTTTATGACTAGTTTTACATGAAACTCGATAATGAATGACATTTGAGAAGGTATCCGACCAACTCGATACCGAAGGACATTGAGAAAGTATCCGAGCAGCTCGATACTGAAGGACAAGTTTTGAGAAGATATCTGAGCAGAAGTACCTAAGGTATGATGGTACTTAGTATGGCCACGTGCACATTGGTAGTTAAAGTCAGAGATTGAGCAAAAGGATTCTCTCTTGACTAGCAGTTGACGTTGGGATTTAACCACAGCTACAACTAAGGAACGGTTTTAATGTTTTCTGATAAAAACAACTTTATATGCTTTATGCTTGGAAAATATTTATACTGTAGTACATGGTTATTGTAGACATTTATATTTCAGATTAATCTCTTTATTGAGACTTTTGCATGAGAATCAATTTTTTTTCTTAAGTCCCTAACTGGGCTAGCAAGCTCACCCCATTTTCAAATGTTTTCCTTTCCCCAAATAGCGGTCAAATCCTCAGGAGGTAGCTCTGCATCTGCTCTGTCACTAAAGGACAAAGATATTGTAACACGTCAGTTAGGTGGTTATTGTAAATATTGTACACATGTTACAGTTGTTCATATAGGGACTAAGGTTTTCGGCATCGGGACTTGTGAAACTAGTAATGTAATCTCTCTAAATATGTTGTGTGTTTAAACTTAATTAATTTAGCCTAAGAGGCATCCGCTGTGTATGAATTGCATGTTGGTATCACAATTATTTCCGTTAGAGTTATTAGGCAGTAAGTGTCAATAAAAGGGTTGATAACTGCTACAGTCATGTCCTTTCCTAGGCTCAAAGAGTAGTCTGGGGCGGGGTGTGACAATTGTCCTCTTCTACTCTTCCACTTTCCATTTTTCGAGCAAAAATAAAAAAGGGTGTGAGTTCTGGTCGGTAACGGTGCATTTTCGATCGGGTTTTCTTTTTTAGGCTGTTTTATCTTGGGGACGACGTGGTAATATTTTTGACCTGCTTGCACATTTGGGCAGAATGAAACGTCTTAAAGAGAGCAATATTCGCGACTCGGCCTATAACAAGCTTCTATTTTGTAGGTTTTATTCTTTGCTTGACCATCGTGACCTGACCATTTACTGCTGTCTTGTTTGTCGTTTCCAAAAATTTTAAGACGTTTACCGCCACATCACTAATGGCCCTCACTAGCAACAACGACCTTATGACATCTAAACTCAACGTCAATTCCAGTTTGAAGGAGTGAACTTCAAACGGTGGAAGCAAAAGATGTTCTTTCTCACTGTCAAGAAAGTTGTCGACACTTGTGTCAGAGATAAGTTGATAGTCCCTCTAGAAGAACCAACCGAATAATAGATAAAGCTGCTGACTGGGAGGAGAAAGAATTTCTTTGTAAGAACTTTATTTTAAATGGTCAACTGATGAGATGTATGACTACTACAGTACAATGAAGACAACGAAGAAGGTTTAAGATGCCTTGCAAAAGAACTATGACACCGAGGAGGTCGGGTCGAAGAAATATGCTGTTATCCATTATCTCAAGTTCTAGATGATGAATGATAAATTTGTGGAGGACCAATCCCATGAACACCAGAAGATAGTCCACGAGATAATTACTGAAGGTATGCGGTTAGACGAACAATACCAAATTGTTGTTATTATTGATAAACTGCCCCCTTTGTGGAAGGACTTTAAGAACACTTTGAGGCATAAGACCAATGAGCTCTCCTTGGAGAGTCTTATCACCCGACTAAGGATTGATGAGGAAGCCCAAAAGTAAGACCAGAAGGAGGAGGTGAATGCCGTAGCTGGGAAGCCCACCACTACCGTGGTAATACTTGACCAAAAATCAAAGAAGACAAAGATGAAAGGTCAGAACCATGGCTCCAACAACCAGAACCAATAGAAAAAACAGAAGCACCCTTTAGGAGAAATGATACAATTTCTCTACTTTAATTGTAATAAACCTGGGCACATGGCTAGAACTGTAGGAACAGGCGTCGTCCTGCTAGTCAGGCGAACCTGACAGAAGAACCATTAGTCGTCATGATCACAGAAGTAAATGTGATCGGTGGTTGTGAAAGGTGGTGGATAGACACTAGCGCTATGCGCCATGTCTGTCACGACCTTAGTCTCTTTAAAACTTATATTGAAACTAAGGATAAGAATATTCTATTCGGGGATCACCACTCCACGAAAGTTGCTAGAACCGATGAGGTGGAACTGAAGTTTACCTCTTGGAAGACCCTTACATTGAAGGCTGTCCCGCACACTCTGGAGATAAGAAAGAATTTGGTCTCGAGCTATCTCCTCGACAAGGTTGGGTTTACTCAAACTATAGGGGCAGACCTATATACCCTTACCAAAAATAATGTATTCGTAGGGAAAAGGTATGCAACTAAGGGAATGTTCAAATTAAATTTAGACATTAATAAAATGAAATCTTCTGTGTATATGCTGTATTCTATGAATGTTTGGCATGCTAGACTCTATCATATGAATAAGAATTTAATTAGTAACATGATTAGGCCAAAAATGATACCTTAATTATCCACGAATGAATTTAATAAATGCGAGTATTGTAGTCAGACTAAAATTATGAAAACTCTACATAAGTCTGTACTCAGGATTTCTAAGCCTCTAGATTTCATTCATTCTGATTTATATGAATTTCGTTGGGATTGGTGTCCTAATTCTCCCAGAGTCTCATAGTTTATAAACAGTTTATACACATTGTTTATAAATAAAATAAGTTCTCATATCCAATAACTAAGATCCGTGGTTATTTCATGTAAACTTAAGCATGTATGTTAGACATACAAGTGGATCATGCCTTAAGTAAAAACCTAAATGGTCTGTAGTATAAGGATAAAGGAGGGATACCTCATCTTGGTGACACTACGGATACGACCTGCTTTGTAGAGGTTTACAAGTGTTGTAAAGTGCTACAGATGGTCTGATCCTGACCATTCATGTGGAGACATGCGAGCGGGGGTGTCCTATACAAAGAGTTTGTATAAGAATGGCCCATGAGCTGATTCGTCTCTTTATATAACGTTGTTGATGATAACTTGTAGAAATATAAGTTATTTATACTGTTTTATTTAGATATTGTGGCTAAAAGAAAGAAAAGTTGCGTCGATAGTATACAAATTGGCTAAGAAATTCGAAAATTATAAAATGTCGTCAATACACCCACTGACACCATTGCGATGGTAGAATAGAATGTTTTAGTTTTTATTTGCAGGAAATTAGTCACCGCATGCGTTCATGGCTCAAAGATGAAATAAAAAACGCATCTACGTCGCATTGCACTCATCAATCAAGAACGAAGAAATGATCAACGCAATAACGGCGCATGCGACAATCGATCAAGAACTCTAGCGATCAACACAATTTCAAGCGCATGCGATAATAAAAAATAACACCGCATGTGGCGATTGATCGAAGATGTAAAGAACAACGCATTTGTGAAGGATTCTGACAAGTGTACAACTTTCAGTTGTGCATTTCTGACGGGTTGATTGCATAACAGAAGGAATTTCTCATTCTGCCATTTTAGGAACTACCACAACCATACAGTGGGGACCACACATTCAAAGAGCCAGGCCTCACCTATAAATAGCTTCTGCAAATTCACTGAAAGATATACATGAATACATAGAGACGTGCATATACTAATTATGAGAGAGAGGCTGGTCTGAAGTGACTTATAGAGTAGATTCGGGTGAACCACGAGACAAGGCCGAGAGGTGAGTCAGAGAATCCTTCCAATCCCTGTAGTTGAAGCTCTGTGCGAAGGTCAATTTTACCAGGAAAGCAAGCCTGAGAGGGAAGCTTTCCTCTCCACTACTTTCACATGCCGACAAGCACAACCTCCGTTCGGAATCTGTGTCAAGACGTTGACACTTCTTCTGTATTTGTTTCTAATCTCTATTTCATCATTTGTATTCATCTTCTCTAATCTTTAATTCACACCATGTATCAGACGCTTAATTTTAGTATTAAATGTTATGATAATTTCCATCTCTTTATCTCTTTCCATACATCCATAATCCATTTTCTTCATGATGTGTTCTTAATCCCATAGGTAAATAGCAAGAATTAAATGAGTAAGTTAATTTGTGTTAAGAAAATAATTAAGTTTAGCTAAAGCATGCTCGACGGCATCTTCACCTATGAGAGCAGAAGTGAAAATGTTATTCCGCCTATCGAGAAAAGGTTGGAAGAATACGTTAACTAAAGCAAGAAGTATTTCCTGAGATGGAAACAACCTTGCATTCATCACGTTCATCCCTGTTTCACCATAGAGATATGGGAACACGGCCGATCACCGAGAGGTGTACGCTAAGGGAAAGCAGAACTTTAGTTGCATCTTTAACACAATTGACAAACTTGCGATGTTTTTACAATTTACTCTTTCTCTTTCTACTTCATTCATAAAGACTTACCATCGCATACATTGAATCTTTGTACAACTTCACAGTCAGTTCTCGACCTCAGTATCATGTATCATGTATCTTTTATCGTGTATCATATTAGTTTAGGATTTATTTTATTAACGCATTTTTACTTTCACCGCAATTTACATTTCTGTATAAATCAACATTCTTTATTCATTATTAAAAATCGGTCGCATGTATCACAATAGTAGCACATTAACGAAAACAATCCCTGTGTTTGACCTCGGATTATTCTGAGAAACTTGTATTGGAATTATTCTTGGTTTCAGTGCAAGGAAACTTGTGACATGCACTACTACATCGCATACTACGAACATATCATTAACAACGCATATACTTAGACGTAGTATCGCATAGAAATGTCTTTATCGCAAAAGCACTTGAGCACATATACAACACGTTATCTATCATCACAGTGCATGAATAATAAGGAATTAATTTTTATGTCATCAGTTGATAATTGAGACTTGCATCTCACTAAAATGACCATAGGTGACATGACCTTAATCCTGAGTGTTTTGGGAACTTCTGCCTATGAGGGTAGTCCTTTGATTAGTATGGGTGAGAGTGTCAGATTGACAACTTGACAAGCCTACCTTTTTGGGGATTTGTCTAATTGGGGAGCTGAGAACTTAGTTACACAAGACGGAATTCACTCCTTCCCCGAAGCAGAGGTAAGTAGATAAATTGCTCCCTTAAGGGCTAACTCTGGGTCTTGAACATAGTGGCCACACCCTCTCTTTGGAAGAGAGGACCCAGTCATAGTAGGACTATGACTTATTGTTCATTAAACGAATCAGTGGTACTTAAGGAGTTAGATGTAACTACAGGGGCAAAATGGTAAATTGACCCAATTGTACTTACGAGCGATTTGTGAAGGGTTATTGCACTATTGATTGGTTATATGGATACAGAAATATATCTATAGTGAAAAGAGTGCAGCTATCGGTATTTAGTGGAGTGTCCGGCAGTTAATGGATGGTGGATCTCGTGACTAAAGAGTTTAGTTAGTTATTCATGTACCGTTGGAGCTTCAAGCTACAGGTCCATAAGGTCCCCTTGGTAGCTCAATGGATTCAAGTTGAGAATCAGATTTTGGGTTAGTTTTAAGTGTTCAAATTAACAAGAGGAAATTCAATTATATGTGATATAATTGGTGTGATGTATGAGATTCATTAATTGGAGGAATTAATATAAATATGATTTATACTAAGTACCATAAAATAAAAAAAGAACTATGGTTTATATGTTTCACGGGATGAAATATTAAAACTATAGGTTATAAATATAATAAGGTAAGTTGATTATCATGTTTATTTATAATATATTAATTATATGATAATTAATTCTTTTTCTCTAATAACTAATTGAGTGGGAGGTTATTGGAAGTTTTATGGTAACCATGAGATAAAAGGAAAATTGTTTTCCTACTTTTAGAAGTTTCTTCGTTCGGAAAGTACTCACGGAATAGGCTATTCAGTAGAAATTGTTCTTGCTAAGCGATAGCTGTTGAGAGACTAAACGATAGCTTAGAATTGACTATACGATAGTTACTCAGCTAATGGTTGCTACACGATCGAGTAGTAAAGTCTATTCGATAGGCTTGAGTTTACTAAACGATTGAGTACATCGCCTATGTGATAGACAGCTCCATATCTCCCACTTACTCGATCGTCTACTCGATCGCATACCTTCAATCTTCCTCAATCCAAGGTTATACAAAGCCCACAACTCTTGGATTCTCACACCGAGAATATCAAGGTACCACTTGTGATGGTGTCCCTACTCTGTTTGTGAATTGAGTTAGACTCGATTGGGTTCGAAGAGTATCAAGACGTTCGTGGAGTTCGTATTCTATTTGTTGCGTTCAAGTGTTGCTGTGGACACATTGGACTACGGGATTCTTGAAGAATGGTTCTTCAAAGGTATGCATACTCTATCCTTTGAATCTATTGTAGCATGTTGTAATTTCTATTGATGCATAACTTAGTTTTCGTTTAAGACTGTAATGTTTGTGTTCAATCTGAATGGAATTTTGAACGATCTACTTCCGCTGAGAAATTCTCTGGTTTGATTTCCTTCAAATTTGATGGCATATTGACTTGGAACAGTAAAAGATACTTCATTACTTTTATTGACGTCTGCTCTAATTTTACTTTTGTATATTTGCTGAAAAACAAAAGTGATGCTTTTGATGCCTTCAAACTTCTTGTTTTTGAAGTAGAGAATCAGTTTAATAGAAAGGTTAAAAGACTTCGTAGTGATAGGGGAACTGAGTACGACTCAGACAGTTTTAATGAGTTCTTTAACTCATATGGAATAATACACGAAAAGACCGCACCTTATTCTCCTGAAATGAACAGAAAAGTCGAAAAGAAAAATAGAACTTTAGTTGAGCTAGTAGTTGTTATTTTACTTAGTTCAAGAGCCGCGTCTTATTGATGGGGTGAAATCATCCTTACCGTATGTTATGTCCTAAATAGAATCCCAAAGTCTTAAAACAAAACTTCACCTTACGAAATTCTCAAGAATAAGAAACCAAACTTGTCTTACTTTAGAACATGGGGTTGTCTAGCCTTTGTAAGGATTCCGGACCAAAAAGGAGAAAGCTGGCTAGTAGTGCTTACGATTGCGTCTTTATAGATTATGCTATAAATAGTAAAGCCTATAGGTTCTATGATCTAGTGAACCAAGTGATCATTGAGTCAAATGATGTCGACTTCTTTGAAGATAGATTTCCTTTTAAATCAAGGAATAATGGGGGCTCGGGATCAAGTGGTCTAACCCCAGTTAGAAATCTTAATCCTAGAGAGAAAACCGACCCAAAACCTAGAAGAAGCAAAAGAGCTAGAACTGCCAAAGATTTCGGAAATGACTTCCTGACCTATAATGTAGAAGAAGATCCTAAAGATCTGAAAGCTGTTATGTCCTCAGTAGATGCCAACCTATTGCAAGAAGCCATAAATGATGAGATGGACTCATTTGAGTCAAATAGAACTTGGCACTTAGTAGATCTACCCCCAAGTTGTAAGACAATAGGGTGCAAATGGATCTTAAGGAGGAAACTTAGACCTGATGGAATTGTTGACAAATTTAAAGCTAGGTTAGTGGCAAAGGGTTTTAGATAAAGATAAAACGTAGATTTCTTTGATACCTTCTCTTCTGTCACTAGAATTACCTCAATCTTTGTCTTATTTTCTCTCGCTGCCCTTTATAACCTCGTAGTACATCAGTAGGATGTAAAGACCGCTTTTCTAAATGGTGAATTTGAAGAAGAGATTTACATGGAACAACCTGAGAGTTTTGTAGTCCATGGTCATGAAAATAAGGTGTGTAAATTAGAAAAATCTCTTTATGGACTAAAACAAGCTCCTAAGCAATGGCATGAAAAATTTGATGATCTTATCCTATCTAAAGGTTTCAAGGTTAATGAAAGTGACAAATGCATCTACTATAAGTCTGAAAATAATCTATGCACTATCTTGTGTTTATATGTAGATGATTTGTTGATCTTTGGGTCGAACTTGCACGTCATAAATGATGTGAAATCAATATTAAGTGCAAACTTTGACATGAAAGACGTACGAGAAGCTAGTGTAATCTTAGGCATAAAAGTGAATAGGTCGAAAAATGGAATTTCTTTAGATCAATCACACTATATAGAAAAGATTCTAAAGAAATATAATTACTTTGATTGTAAACCAGCCTGTACTCCTTATGACCCTAATGTTAAGTTGTTCAAGAACACTAGTGACAGTATTAATCAATCTGAGTATGTGAGCATCATAGGCAGTCTTAGATATGCTGCTGACTGCATTAGACCTGACATAGCTTATGCTATAGGATTACTTTGCAGGTTTGCAAGAAAACCTAGTAAAGAGCATTGGAATGCTATAGAAAGGGTAATGAGGTACTTGAAGAAAACCCAAAACCTAGGATTACATTATCAAAAGTTTCCCGCTGTTCTAGAAGGGTACAACGATGCTGATTGGATCTTTCTATCGGATGATTCAAAGGCTACAAGGGGTTATATCTTTAATATAGTAGGCGGAGCTATCTTTTGGAAGTCCAAGAAACACACTATTTTAGTCCAATCTACGATAGAGTCAGAAATGATAGCACTAGCAACAGCTAGTGAAGAAGCAGGTTGACTTTGAAGTCTGTTATCAGAGATTCCCTAATGGGAAAAGCCGGTACTAGCCATATTGATCCATTGCAATAGTACTGCAGCAATCACAAAAGTTTAGAACCGTTACCACAACTAAAATAGATGACAAATACGTCGTAAGCACAGTACCATTAGAGAGTTTCTCACTACTGGTGTAGTTAGAATGGATCATATATGGACTGATGAAAATTTGGCAGGTCTTTTGACAAAAGAACTGGCTAAAGAGAAGGTTTTCAGAACCTAAGAAAGGATGGGACTCATGCCTATAAAAAGATGAATCACGGTGAGAAAAACCCATCCTGTAGACTGAAGATTCCAAGAAATGGGTTCAACAGGTAATAACTGATCATAAGTGATATATAGTGAATCTAAACCAAACATAGAGTTCCCTTTCTATGACTTAGGTCTGAGCATGACATCCTCAAGCGTAAGAAAGGTTGAACTCAGTTCTTAATGAGATCTATACTTGATGACAAGTGGGGTACCTAGCTACAAAAGTACTCTTGATAGACTCATCTATGTGAATGTGGAAGTGAAGGCCGCTTCCTATGGAGTTTTTACGCAAACTCTCTAGAGCGTTCACTAAATCGGGATACACATGCTAGGCCTTAAAGCACGGACTTTCGTTGTACACCTTAATGACATTCTGTGTGAGATGCTGTAAGAGATAGAGTTCAAAACCAAGGGACTCTAGTATATTCTGAATCATTTACACCACGTAAAGGTTCAAGTCGTTAGACACCTTTACTTATACATGATGTTGTATAGACTGAAACTGCTTGATGAAAAAAAAATTCTCTTCTCTTTTTTTAAAATTTTCAAGTGGGAGATTGTTGGGTGAAAATTTAATTTTCAAAAATAAGAGGGAACCAACTTTTGGTTGAAGAATCCCATATTGAAAATTTTTGATTTGGAAGCCTCCCTTTTGTACTCCAACCTTGGGCTTTGGATTTGGGCCTCAAGGGGTACCCAAGTTTTGGAGGGAGTGAGGAGATAGATCAATGTAGGTTCGATGGACATCCCACACGCGTGCCACTCCCACCGTCTATCTAGTCGGGCTGGACTGGTGTGGCGAGGAAAGGCGCTTCGGTGTGTGATAGTATTATTATTTTCTTTATTAAAAATATTATATTTTTATTTAATTTATTTTTATATTTATATTATGGTTTAAAACCCCAAAAAAAAAATTGGTCTTCCGGTGCGTCTTCCGGCCGAGTCTTCAAGCCCGCCCTCGCACGTTCTGAGGCTGTCCGCCTTTTTCTCACGCGATAGTTCCACGCTGAAGGCCTATAAAAGGCGTGGTCTTCAGCAATTCAGAACACAATTTTTCACTTCTTTTTTAAAGTTCTACTCTCTTACTCTTCCACTTTCTGTTTTTCAAGCAAAAATTAGAAAGGGTGTGAGTTCCGGTCAGTAACGATGCATTTTCGATCGGGTTTTCTTTTTTAGGTTGTTTTATCCTGGGACGACATGGCAGTATTCATGACCTGCTTGCACACTTGGGCAGAGCAAAACGTCTTAAAGAGAGCGAGATCTGCGACTCAGCTTATAATGAGCTTCTATGCTTATGTTTTTCAGGTTTTATTCTTTGCTCGACCACTGTGACCTGACCGTTTGTTGCTATTCTGTTCGTCATCTGAGGGTTTTACCATTTCCAACAATCCAACAATTGGTTGGATTCCAATGTTTGTACATATTGTTTATGTGTACTCTATGACTTTTGCAAGATGTAACTAATACAAATAACAACATCTGGGATGCATCACTGCCTTCTAAAAAAAAGCTAAGGTCTTCATCGTTGATTATGTTGATTGAGGGAGCTGGGACCAATAAATTGTAACAACATTTGATGTGTATATCAAACATATCCATATCGATATTCAGTCGTTGGTGCATCATACTCATTAATTCACTGACTGTTATACCATTTCTGACTTTCAAACCTTTCGAGGGAAAAAGACGCTATCGCATAGCAAAATGCTTATCGTTTAGGAGAAGCTACACGATCGTGTAGATTTTACTGAATGATTGTTTAGGAAAAAGTATACGATCATTTAGCAAAATCGACACATTATATGATCATTTAGAGAAGCTATGCGATCGTGTAGGAAATAGTGTGCGATCGTTTAGGCATGAGGCAGACAATCATTTAGGCGGTGAGTGCTATCGTATAGGCTCTCAAAAAAACTTAAGTGATCGTTTTCTTTTTCAACAACGCGCTCTTGCAAATTCTTTTGGACGATCGATCGAACTCTCGAATCAAAATGAAACAATTTCATTTTTATTTCATCGGTTACAATAACCGACTCATTCCCACTAACCCAAGTCCAAACGTGATTTTTGGGTTAATTATCATATAATTAACCAACTAAAATATTAATAAATATAATCATATTTTATTTTATCCTATAGTTTGATATCACATATCTACTATAGTATTTTCTCCTCTACTTGATATAAATCCTATTTATATCTAATTTCCTCCAAAATAATGTATCTCATACATTTAGTCAATCATATCATATATAATTAACACGTCCAATTATATCATATATAATCGAACTTCCTCTTGTCAATTTGAAAATTTTCAATTAACCCAAACACTAGTTCTCGACTTTATCCAAGCTACCTGGAGACCTAATGGACCTGTGGCTCGAAGCTTCAACAGTCCGTGAATAGATGACTAAACTCTTTAGCCATGAGATCCACCATCCGTTAACTGTCAGACATTCCACTAAAGATCAACAGCTGAACTCTTCTTACCACAGATATATTTCTGTGTCTATCAGATATAACCAATCATGAGTACAATGACCCTTCACAGATGCTCGTAAGTATAGCTAGGCCAAATTACCATTTTGCCCTTGTAGTTAGATCTCACTCCTTAAGTACCACTGATTCCTCTAATGAACAATACAACATAGTCCAACTATGTGTGAACATCTCTTGGGCCAAGAGAAGGTGTGTGGCGCCACATCGTTCAAGCCCCGGAATCAGCCCTTAAGGGAGCTATCTATCTACTTACCCCTACCTTGGGGAAGGAGTAAATTCCATCTTGTGTAGCTGAGTTTCCAGCTCCCAAATCAAACGAATCCCCAAAATGGTAGGTTTGAATCGGCGACCTGATCACTCGCACCCATACAAATCAAAGGATAGCTCTCAATGGCAGGAGTTCCCAACTCACTCAGGATTGAGGTCATGTTACATATGGTCATCCTAGTGAAGTAAAGTCTTTGTCATGAACGGTGTTATATAACGAGACGTTAACACTTTGTGGTCAGGTTTTATACAAACTCTTTGTATAGGATGCTCCCGTTCGCATGTCCCTAACACGAATGATCAAGATCAGACCATCTGTGACAAGTCACAACATTTGTGATCATTCCACAAAGCGGGCCACATCCGTAGCGTTACCAGGATAAGGTTTCCCTCATATATCCATATACTACAGACCATTTTGGTTATCACTCGAGACATGATCCACTTATATGTCACCACATACATGCTTGAATCACATACAGATAACCAGGGATTTTATGTTTATTGGTTTGTGGTAAAGCAAATAAAACAAGCAACTGAGCAAAATACAATATGTGAAGTAAATATCATATATTAACAACACAAGCGTTTGTACAAACTGTTTACAAACTACAGGACACGGGACTTTAGGGCATCAACCCCAACACATATGACCTCCAACATAATTCCTTTTTGACTCATCCTAAGCCCCACCAAATCGTACAAAGATGCAAAGTGGTGTCATTGATCTACAATGGGATAAGCAAATCTTAATCAAATATTGTAATTTATGACCGACCGTTTATATATATACACACAATCGTATACTAAGTTATAAACGATCGTTAGTAATTTATAAACGATTGCGTAGTACTTATAAACGACCGTGTAGTACTGTATAAACGATCCTTAAAAAATTTATATACGATTGCATATACAATACTAAGTATACGATTGTTTATAAATTACTACACGATCATTTATAAATTATTGTCATGTATAAATTACTACACGATCGTTTATAAATTACTACACGATCATTTATAACTTAGTATACGGTTGTCTAGTAATGCTAAACGACATTTATATTGTAATGAACGATTGTGTATATATTATTTTACGATTGTTCATTTAATGCTAAACGACACTTATTATGAATGCGATATGGGACAAGAAATATTGTAGAATATCACTTACATTGTCTCCGTTTCTGAATCTGACAATGAAAGTGTTCAACAAAGATGTTAGACTGAAACTCTGAGAGAACACTCCGAAAGAACAATGGGAGAATTTCATGGGGAGTTCAACAGAAAGTGAATACTGAGAGTGACCTTCCATTCTGTTAATACCAATATTATTGAATGCTACTGGTAGAATATTAGTTGGGAATAAATATTTTGGTGGAATGTTGGTGTTGTATTAAATACACATTGAGTGGTTGAAGGAAGAAGATGGAAGGCTTTGGTCTGAAAGATTTTAAAACTGGAGGTAATTTTGGAATTTCGTATGGGCAAAAGGTCAGTGGAAGAAAAGTTTTTAGGAAAAGATTATTGGTAGAAAAGTTTTTGGTTTTTGGTTTATTTTGTGAATTTTTCCCTCTTGGGGCTTGTTTTAAGTCATAAAGAGCCTTTTTCAACTTATAAACATGATTAGGCAAATCAAAACTTTCAAAACCCGGAGGTTGTTCTACATAAACTTCCTCCACAATATAACCATTTAAAAAGGCACTGTTCACATCCATTTGATACAAAATGAAACTCTTATAAGAAGCAAAAGCAAGCAACATTCCAATGTCTCTAATCTAGCAACCGACACAAAAGTTTCTTCATAATCTATACCTTCTTCTTGATAAAAACCTTGACATACAAGTTTAGCTTTATTTCTAATGATATTTCTATTTTCATCCATTTTATTTCTAAATACCTATTTGGTTCCAATATAGATGCATTAAAAGGCCTAGGGACTAATTCCTAAACTATGTTCCTTTCAAATTGATTTAATTTTTCTTACATAGCTAAAATCCAAAACTCATCACATTCGGCATATTTAAAACTTTTAGGTTTAATTTGAAAAACAAAATCAAGGTTACTAAATAAATTAAGAGAAGAATGAGTTTTCACACCTTGTTCGGGATCACCAAGAATCAAATCCTTGGGATGAAATAGAGCATATCTCCACTCTTTAGGCATGGATGAAGAATCATCTTCCTTCTTTTCATTGATGCTCAATTCTTTCATATTTGAGATAATTTCTTTGTCTTTTTCACAAACAAGTAAATCTCCGAAATCTTCTTCTAAAGCATCACTACAAATAGACTCATTAGAAACATTATTACATGATTCATGAAACAATATATGCATAGATTCCTCAATAACTAAAGTTCTCTTATTGAAAATTCTATAAGCTTTACTAGTAGAAGAATATCCTAAGCAAATACCAACATCCGTCTTAGAATCAAAATTTTCAAGTTTTTCTTTGTTATTCAAAATAAAACATTTGCAACAAAAAACTTTAAAATACCCAATATTTGGAATTTTTTTCATGCCAAAACTCATAAGGAGTATAAGATGGGTTAATTAAAACTCTATTTAAAACATAACAAGCGGTGTTAATGGCTTTCACCCAAAAATATTTAAGTAAACCATACTCATTCAAGATTGACCTAGCAGATTCTTGCAAAGTACAATTTTCCTTTCAACCACACCATTTTATTGAGGAGTTCTTGGAGACAAAAAATTATGAGAAAAACAATTTTCTTCACAAAAAACTTTAAAACATCATTATCAAATTCTCCTCCTTGATCACTCCTAATTTTAGAAATAAAAAATCTTTTTTCATTTTGAATTATCTTAGAACTAATAAAACTTTTCAAAGCATCATCCTTATGTTTTATCATCAAAACCCAAGTAAATGTAGAAAAATTATCAACTATCACAAATGGATAATAGTCCCCTCAATAGCTAGCAATTTTAGAAGGGTCAAATAAGTCCATGTGTAATAGTTATAGGGGTCTAATAATAAAGATCGTATTTTTAGATTTGAAAGAAGACTTAGTTTGCTTACCCATTTGTCAAGCATCACAAACTTTATCTTTTTCAAACTTAAATTTGGGAAGACCTCTAACCAAAGATTTATTGGAAATATTTGAAATTAAGTGCATACTAGCATATCCTAGTCTTCTATGTCATAACCAAGAATCATTATGCAACACGGAAAGACATTTATAAATAATAGGGCAATAATTCAAATCAAGGATATGTACATTTTCGTCCCTATTTCCAACTGATAACTGGCAGAAATGCCAGTTATTATAAGCTTTTTTTTTAGAATCATGAGGGCTAATAAGTAGAAAATGCGGTGATAATACTTAGAATTTGTGAAAAATTGAGTTTTACGTCAATTAGAACCTAAATCCTCACTGACCCCAATATTATGCGTTACTCCATGTCAAAATATCTATTTTTGTAGCTATCACAGGAATCAAATGCATGCGTTTGAAATAAGCCATCGTAGACAAACGCATGCGCTAAAGCCAGGCGATCGCAAAGACAAACGCATGAGCTAAGCGATTGCATACGGTAATCACATGCGTCCAACGCATGGTTGTTGCGGTAATCACATGCGTCCAACGCATGGGAATTGTGGTGACCAAATGAAGATTGCGGCCACAGAGTGATAGCCTTAATAGAAGATTGCAGGATGGGTAGAACGCGTTGATAACTTTAGCTAAATTAAGCTCGGACGCATACCTTGGGAGTATCAACAAGATAAGGTGATGTGACAATGCCCATACCGTGACAAAGGCAGCAGTGAGCCATACCTTCATCATTATAGCTGTCGGTGTCCAAATTCTATAAATAACCCTTTAGACCTTCATTTTGAGATATCCGAGCTTCTGCCTCAAGGTAGAAGTTTGTGATCATAGATGAGAGCTTGAAAGAGATTTCCAGTGATAATTCTTCTTCTCCACAACCTAGACCGAGTGACGATCGGAGCATTCACCGGAGATAGGGCTCGAGAGAGACATCTCCTCAATTCAACCATGGCACCACCGGTAGCCTTGACGCAGATTCCTTCATCTCCCTTCTAATCTCTTACATTTTAGCTTGAGATATTAAGATATTTTGTGATCAATGCAAATCTTAATTCCTTCATTCCCATTTTGTTCATCATCGTCATCTCTATCATAGTTTATCTTCAGCGTTTATTTATCAAAGTCAATCGCATGCTTAATCGTGTAGCCTAGAAATTAGGACGAATGTAGCAACCCACCGAGAGATGTGCGTTGTACGAGTATAGTGAGTTAATCCTCTTTGCTTGGTGAAAGGCTGCAGCAACGCTTGTCTATGGGATGTTGCATTACTTGTCTATAAGTTAAATAGTCGTGTCTAATTGCTTGAGAAGGTAAGAGATGGAACGCATTAAGCAAATTATTTCTAGAGATAGACACATTCTTAAGCTCGACGCAACCATGCACTATAGAGATATAGTCATGCGGCTGACCACCGAGAGGTGTGAGGCATTAGTGCAATGAGCTGGGATTAGTCGGGCGATTTAAGATAGTAAACATCACTATGCGTTATTGGTTGTTGTGTTTCTACCTATTCTCATTGTAAACCGCCTATTGCTCAATCTGTTTAGCTAGGAGTAGGAGTAGTGTATAAGTCATTTAAACTTTCTTCGCTTTATTTTTATTTTTCGCCTCAAACGCATCACTTCACAAATATTATTGAGTGACAAGTCCCCATGTTCGACCTCGGATTACCCGAGAAATTTGCGTTTGTGTTATACTTGGTGTAAGCGTAAGAAAACTTGTGATAGGAACGTGTGGTTATTGCATGCTAAGATTAACGCATCATCATTCCGACACATGACCTCAGATGCATGGGTGCAAACGCATAAGCCATTTCTAACGCATGATTTCATGTACAACTCCATTCGTCATTAATAACAAAACTAAACAAAACGCGTTCCTAAAATATCCCAACACCAACAAACATGATTTTTCTATCACAAGCATTTTTAATGATGCAATTATTTTTATCAAACATAATTTTAAATCCTTTATCACACAATTGACTAATACTAAGTAAATCATGCTTTAAACCATCAACTAAAAGCACATTTTCAATCAAAATAGAAGATTCATTATCTATATTACACTTGCCAACAATTTTACATCTCTTATTGTCACCAAAGTTACCGTGCCTCCATCCTTTTTGGAGAAAGAAATAAACTTGTATCGTTCTCTGGTTATGTGCCTTGAGCAATCACTATCCAAGTACCACTTATTTTTCTTGGAGGCTTTCAAACAAACCTACAAACAAAAAAATTCAAGTTTGATTCTTTGGTACCCACACTTGTTTGGGTCCAATAGTGTTAGCACTTGCAAACTTAGAGATCCATTTCATTTTTGCATTATCATTAAAAGCATTGGAATTAGACAAGTAACAAGAATAAGCTTTATGTCTATACTTGCCACAAGAAAAACAAACGACATTATGCAATGATTTGTTTCTAACAATAAATTTATGCATTCTACTTTTTTTTGGAGAAATTCTTTCTTGGAGCATTGTATAACTTTGTACTTTGAGAAAAGTTTCTTCTTGAAGAAGTAGTGTGACCATACTTCAATTTAAAACACTTAGGTCTAATATAACCTTCAACACCACAATTATGACATATAGACACGAAACTAGATTTAGCATTATTAGACACAATATTAGGTAAATTAGGCACAACAGAAGATTCTTTATCAAATATAGTTTTAGAACTTGAAGAAGTAGAACTGTAACGATCTGACTCCCTAGGACTCAAGTTAGGCCGTTACTAAACACATGCATGCATGGAACTTAAAACGACACCCTTTTATAGTGAAATAAATGCTAAATAAATAAGGTAAGTTTAAAAGTTCTTCTTTAAATGCAAATATTAAAAGCAAAAATAGGGTACCCATAAATCATAAATGTTAATAAATAAGTCTGAAAACAATTCTTAATAGTAGGTTTCAAATATCAAAACTGAAAGTTAAGTAAAACATGAAAGGAAATATAAGTCTCATGAGCGGAAGCATACAACTAGTCCTAGTGGCTCGATCACGAATTCCGCCTGTCCATGGCCGGTGCATCTCTACCTTTACCTGAAACAACAACATGAGAAAGAATGAGTATAAAATACTTAGTAAGTAACCCCACTACTGGGGTTAGGCTAGGCATCTATGTCCTCTAGATACCTACCTCCGGTGGAACATATGAACTGCCCTAGTCCTCATGGGACACATACATATATGAAAAACTGATTTCTATCCTACTGTAGCTAAGTATGCCCACTACCTCTGGTGAATCCCGAAGGAAACACAATCTAGTGAATCCCGAAGGAAACGCACTATCTTGTGAATCCTGAAGGAAACACAATATCTGGTGAATCCCAAAGGAAACAAAATCTGGTGAATCCCGAAGGAAATACAATCTGGTGAATCCCAAAGGAAACATAATATGGTGAATTTCGAAGGAAACACAATCTGGTGAATCCCGAAGGAAGCACAATCTGGTGAATCTCGAAGGAAACACAATCTGGTGAATCCCGAAGGAAACACAATATCTAGTGGGCATCTAACTAATAAGTAAAATCACGATCATAGTCTCAACATCATGATTATCACAATATGGTTCTATGACATACATATATGCCTCAACATCATGACTCTACAACATACATACATGCCTCAATATCCACAGATCAAATACAACCTCATGGATTCAAATATCATCTCATGATAGCATTCAAATATCTACGTGCACAAATAAATCTTTCAGATTCTCATTCAAGAACATACATCAGTTGTACTAAACTATTAGTCTATCATGCCATCGTTATGTCATAATATTCATCTATCATACTAACATACATCTAGTGCCTGGCCCGTGGGCAGTTTCAGGAGTAAGATTACTTACCTTAAAGTCAAATTAAGATATTAATCCAAGCTAATGATCTTCAACAAAATAATTCCTAAATTAAGTCCCCTAATACAGAATATAACACTAAATTTCAATCCTTGGAACCAAGATCCATACATACAAATTTAATTCAATGATCACCAATGAACTTACTCAATGAAACTTGATCAACCAACACTCGCAAGATTTCGACTCCAAATCTCTTCTTAGCAGATTTTAGAACCCAAAGGACGACGACTTGAAACCTTCAAAGTACTAAAACCAAACCCTTATTTAGTCCAATAACCAATAAGTGCCCAACAACCAACAACAAGGATTACAACGCTTACCAAAATACTTGCCGAACGAACTCAAATCCGTTGAACAGCCCGCTGTGCACTCCAAAGCACTCCAATCTTGGATCTAAATTCCAAATATAAAGAGATAACAAATTTTAACCCAAAACCAAATGGGTAATCAAACCCTCAAAGACAAACCAAAGTCTTGCCCAAAATTAATCAATCCCTTACTCAAAACAAAAGTCCAGTGATGCAGGCAGATTTCGACGATGAACAGGGTTGGGAGATGCTGGATTGGCATGATTAGAGGTAGCCGACGACGGACAATTGGGGCATGATCGGCTTCAGCGTTGGCAGACGGCGTGGCGAGCGACAGCGTCGAAGGACTCGCGAACGACGGACACGGGCGACTTCGGCGTGGGAGGTCGAAGCTCTGATTTGGGAGGTGCCGAAGTGTTGAGATGTGAATGGCTTTGGCGTGGGAGGTCGAAGCTCGGATCTGGGTGACGCCGGAGTGCTGAGACGCGAAGAGGGATGGCGGGAGCGATAGTCTGGACGGAGGAAGATGGCGACGAGCAGAGAGAAAAATCGGAAGGGGGGTTGTTCCGACCGCGTGAGGGGGAAGAGCGAATTGTGGGGGGGTTTTATAAAATAATAATAATAAACTAAAAAGAAAATAAAAATAAAAATAAAGTATATTTTATTCTTTTTCTTATTCCACTTTATACTATTAAATTTCTTTCCTTCCCAAAATGAAATTAATTCCTGCCATTAATTTCCAAATTGAATAATTTCAACGTCAACAATTAAATTCCCGCAATTACAGTTGAAGTCCAAAATTTCAAAAATGCCTTTCAATAATAAAAATTACTGTAATTACATTATTACTAAAAAAAAAAATGCGGGGTGTTACAAGAACATTCATCAATATAGTCTAAACCTCTCTTATCACCAAAAGGCTTGCCTACTTCAATTATTTTGTCCAATTTTTGATCACTTATTGTCAACTTTTTAAAAGATTCTTTAGCTTTATCAAGTTCTTGCAAGAGATTTAATTCTTTTTCTTTAAGTGATTTAATCAAATTATCCTTTTCACAACCATCATGCTCAAGAAACCAAACTTTATCAAACAATGCATTTTTATCTTCACAATCACAAACATGCTTATCACAAGAGGCATTTATTCCATCAATTTGCACAACCTGCTCATTTTCTTTAAAGCAAACAATTTCATCAAGTAAAGACTTATTTTCACTAGTCAAAGTATTGTATTTCTTCTTGAGCACAACATATTTTGAGCTAAGTTTTTCTAAGTCATTTTGCATACTTTCAAAAGCTTCAAACAATTCATCATAAGAAGGAGGTTCTAGAGTTACCTTATCATTTTGTTCATCCTTTTTGTCACTATGAGCCATGAGACCAAGGTGTACCACTTCATCATCATCACTTCCACTTCCACTTCACTATTATCATCCCAAGTATCATTCATTGCCTTCTTCTTGGATTTCTTAGATGATTTGAGGAGTGGACAATCCGTTCTTATATGATCCGACTTTTTGCATTCATAACAAATAACTTCATCCTTTTTGCTCTTGTCACCTTTTGACTCTCTTCGGGTTGATAGATGTTTCTTGAATTGCTTCTTCCTCTTGATGAAATTTTTGTACTTACGTGAGAGATAGGCAACATCATCTTCATCAAGACCATCCTCATCTTCGGAATCAACTTCCAAGGAAATGGTCTTTAATGTAATGCTCGTTTTCTTCTTAGTCTCATCCTCAAGTGTTCCTTATTAATCTCATGGGTCATGAGTGATCCAATGAGTTCCTCCAATGGAAGTTTAGCGAGATCCTTTGCTTCTTGGATTACCGTCACCTTTGCTTCCTAAGTCTTAGGTAGAGACCTAAGAATTCTTCTAACATGTTCGGATGTCGTATAGATTTTACCTAGTCCCTTCAAAGCATTGATAATATTAGTAAATCTAGTAAAAATATACGTTATAGACTCATTAGCATCCATTTAAATAATTCATAATTGTGAACAAGCATACTAATTTTAGACTCTTTTAACTTGATTTGTTCCTTCATTAGTAACTTCAAGAGTATTCCAAATTTCTCGAGCGGAAGAACACATAGATATTTTATTAAATTCATCTTTGCTCAAAGCATAATACAAACATTAATAGCCTTAGCATTAAAAGAACACTTTTTCATTTCATTTTCATCATACTCTTCTTCTAATTTAGGCTTATCAACATTGTCAACATTTTTTCATGAGTACATAAAGATCTTTAGCAACAATTAACCACAAATTATAGTCAATGGATTGCAAATAAATTTTCATTCTAGCTTTCCAATATGCATAATTTGAACCATCAAAATAAGGAGGTCTAAAAGTAGATTGGCTTTCAACAATTCCATTTGCTACAAGGTTTGCCATAATGCTCTAACATTAAAGTTTATCAAGAAAATTAAATTTCAAATGAGCAACCTCACTCTGATACCAATTGTTGGACCTGTATGGCAACCCTAGAGGGGTGAATAGGGTTTAATTAAATTTTTTTCAAAGTATGCTCAATTTGATCTAATTAGATAATTTTTAAAAAAAATTAAATTAACAACACTCTAATTGATACTAAATAATAATAATGATTAAAAAAAGTATGTGATAATCTATTCAATCAATATCAATCAACAAAAGCAAGCAATTAAAATTAAGTAAAAAAAAAATAGAAAAGAGTTAGAGAAGAGGACACCGTGATTTTTATAGTGGTTTGGTCAAACACTACCTACATCTACTTTCCCAAGCGCCTCTTGGGACTTCGATTAAAAAAATCTTCTTTTGACTCTTTCCACGGATGAGAGCTAAACTGCTACCTTGCTCCTTTTACGAGTTCAAGAGCAAACTCAATCTTT
Source organism: Benincasa hispida (assembly GCF_009727055.1). Lineage (NCBI taxonomy): Eukaryota > Viridiplantae > Streptophyta > Magnoliopsida > Cucurbitales > Cucurbitaceae > Benincasa > Benincasa hispida. The sequence continues at coordinate 22,897,752 of NC_052357.1, forward strand.
TTCACAGGTTAGGATCCAACCGTTACAATATTTTTTTTGAAACTTGAAATCACACAATAAAACTCTCTAAAAAGAGTGAGTGTAAAAATTTGAGCTCACACACTTTAATTCTCACAATACAATAGAATTTTTTCTCAAGAATAAAATGAAAAGGAAGAAAATTGGAAGCATGTAGAGAGAGTAATAATGGTGGCTTTCTTGCTAATTTTGAGAATTGTAAAATGTGAAAACATGAGATAATTTTAGAGAAGATGAAGTATAAAAAGAGAGAAAAAATGGGTAAAAAGTGGATTTCAATTTGAGCCATTGGATTGTTAAAAAAGTTAAATTAGATGGTGGAGATTTAAACTCAACTAGTCATTAGACACGAACAAAACATAATATTATAATATATATATTTAAAAATGATTTCTCTTACAACCCAACAAAAAACAAGAGCCCACTATTTGTCAAAAACTAGTCGTTAGACACAAACGTGAAACAATATTAAATTCATTTTAAAAAAATCATTTTCTTTTTTTTTTTTTAATTTAACAAAATCATTTTTTTACCAAATTAATTTCTTTTAATCCTCTTTTCTTTATATAAAAACTAAAATCCACTAATTGTAGTTTTTAGCCCCATGTGTTAGTCATCTTATAGTTCCAAATGACATTTTCTAATTGGTCCAATTTGGCGACAAAATCACCACGTCACCGTCTCGAGTATTTTTTTTAGTTATGCTTCTTTTTGCTATATCTTTTTCATCCGACTCCGATTTAGATGATTCAAGATATATTGAAATCGTTGTTCTGAGCTCTACGCTATGGACTATTCAAAATAATAAAGTTATTAGTAAACAAAATCAGGTTTATTATCATCAAAATATTAATTAATTAATTAATTTGAGATTAAGGGTAAAAAAGCCAACAAATAAGTCATAACCTAATAAAATTTGACACTTAATTTTGATGAGATTTAATTGCAATAGATTTGAAAGTATGACCAAGTTATTCTATATTAAAATTCAATTGCTCAATGGCTAAACTGTCACAATTTTGAAAATATACATACTATTATAAAATTTTAGCTTTTAAAATAAGTTCCAACAATTATGCTTTTAGAAAAATCAACCATGAAAATAGTAAAATAGTGTTTAGTAAATTTTAATTTTAAATTAGAAAAAGAAACAATCGTGATGGTTTGTAAATTAATACTAAATTGATGTACTTTAGTTATATGAACCAAATTAAGCTTATTATATAAGTTATTTTCATATAGATAATCAATTTATAATTGTTTAAAATTATATATATTTACAAAGGTTCCTTTAAATTTCAACTAATTTTATTTAATCTAAATTATTTGACAAATTTTAAAATAAAACAATTGTTATAAAAGAGGAATAAATTTGAATTTGAAATAGAACTAACAAATTCTATTAATTTGAAATAATATTATTATAGTATATTTAAAAAGTTAAACAGATTTTTAGGAAAACTAAATATAAAAATGAGTATCTATCAACTTTTACCTATTTTAAATAATTTATTTTACCAAATAAGATATAAATTTTCCTGAGTAAGAGTGAGTTGTTAAGACTTCTCCCGAAGAATGACCAATGGATGGGACCAACTCTATTAAAGTAGTGATCTCAATGTTAATTAAAAGAAAAAAAAAATTAGAGAAAAGAAAATATATAATTTGCTGGTTGTGGGTGGCTTCAGCAATTGGCCACGGGCACGGCACCACGTGCTTGTTCTCCTACGGCACGTGTAAGGAGGGTTGCCTTTTATTTTTTTTGAGATTAAATTTAGAATTTAGCCTTTGTTTAGAATGGTTGACTATACTATGCTTTTAAAAATACTAGTACCTTTGCCACGTTCATGTGCACGTACAGTTTTATTTATATATAAAATATTGAAATACGTCATTTTTAAATAATTTGGACAAAATATTAATATATTATTACGTATTTAATGACATGATCTACCTAATTTAATAATTATTTTATTACCTAAAGTTTGATTTTTTTTAAAAATACATAAATTTATGTACTGAAGATTTCATTTCTAAATTACTAATTTTGTTCATAAAAATAAGTTTATCAATTAATTTTCAATTAAAAAATCAATCTTTTTATAATAATGTGTTTTTGTTATCTACTTTATTATTGTATGTGATGCATGTGATATATATTTTTATTAGACAAGAAATTGTAGTTTTATTTATATAAGTCATTACATATTTTAAAAGTGATAAATTATTTTATTATTAATAAATAGTGCAATTGTAAAAATATATTAGGGTTGTTTTCAAATATTGAAAAATAAGCCAAACTTATTTATAAATATAATAAAATATCACTGTTTATCCATGTATCACTTATAGGCAATGACATTTTGCTATATTTTAAAATATTTCCAGCAGTTTTGTCATTTAAAATAATTACTCAATATAATATAATATTATAGTTCATCATCATTGTTCGCACGGGATGATTGGCCTTTGGGCTTGGTATTTGTATTGATTTTAGTATCGTGAGTACAATCTCTACTAGTTGACTCTTTAATTATGTCTTTCAAAAAACAAACTTTCATTCTTAAGCTTGGTGATCCTCCTAGATGGTTGGCCTTTGGGCTTAATGATCTCCTTAGATAGTCGATCTTTGGGCTTTCACGGGAGTTTATTTTATTTTTATTTTTTTATTCAGATTTTTACATATAAATATTGCACTTAATGTAAACAAAAGAATATTTTTTATATAACCAACAATTGTCAAAAGTGGTTATCAAAATTGATTATCAAAGATGCTTTCACTAGAGTTTGTAGTCGAAGGTGGTTGTCGGAGCTTAAAGTTAGTCGCATGAAGGTGGTATTGGAGTCGGTTGTCAAAGTTTGTCATCAGAGGTGGTTTTCAAATACTGGAATTGGTCAGGCGAATGTGGTCGTCAAAGTTGATTATTGAAGATGATTTTCGTCTGAGATTGTAGTCGGAGGTGGCTGTCAAAGCCTGAATGTTCGTTGCATGAAGGTAGTATTAGAGTTGGTTGTATAAGTTTTTCGTCAGAGGTGGTTGTCGAAGCTCTGAGTTCGTCATCAAAGTTGCTCACTCAAAGATGATTATCAAAGGTGTTTTTCATCGAAGTTTGTAGTTGGAGGTGGTTGTTGGAGCCTATGAAGGTGGTTGTTGAAGTTGATCATCGAAGTTGAGTCACCGAAGATGGTTGTCAAAGCTCAGAATTGGTTGTCAGAGTTTGTCGTGCAAAGGATGTCGAAGCCTGGAGTTGGTTTCCAGAACTGTCATTGGAGGTCGTTGTTGGAGCCCAAATTTCGTCGTCAAAGTTGTCATTGGAGGTGGTTGTTGGAGCCCGGAGTTCATCGTCAGAGTTGTCATCAGAGGTGGTTGTCAGAGTACGGAGTTTTTTCTTAGAGTGTACAGTGGCCGATGAGTTAAACCATTAAAAACATTGGAAGAAGGGAGAGTTGGGGCGAGTTGGTAAAATATACCAACTCAACTCCACCAACATTTAAAGTTGATGGGCCAAACAATAAGTTGATATATTATACCAACTCAATTCAACTCATGTTAGTGAGGCAACACTACAACAAATATCCCCTAAGAAAGCTCTTCAATCTAGCATTTTTGAAAGAAGGCTATAAAAAAGGGCTAAATTTAAAAGGGGCATTTTTTATATTTAAAAGAAAAAAATTAAAGTAAAAAAAGGGTAAAAAAACCTATCTTCTTCATGCCTCTCTCTCCCTCCCTCTTTGTGTCTGATAGGTCCTATCTTGTCTCTTCCGATAAGCGTGATGTTAGGGTTAATGCCCTAAATCTCGTAAGGTCCTGTAGTTTGTAAACACATGTATGAACAAACATTTGTGATGTAATAATTTAAGATATTTTATTCACCATTGTCTATAAAATATGAGATATTTTAGTTGCATTAACCACAAACCAATAAACTAAGATCCCTGATTATCGTTGTAACTTAAGCATATATGTGAAGACATACAAGTGAATCATGCGTTAAGTGATAACTTAAATGGTCTGTAGTATATGGATAAAGAAGGAAAATCTTATCCTGGTGGCATTACGGATACGGTTCGCTTTGTGATATTACAAGTGTTGTAAAGTGCTAATGGTCTGATCCTAATCATTCATGTGGAGACATGTGAGCGGGGCTATCTTATACAAAGGGCAGTCCTTTGATTTGCATGGGTGCGAGTGGCCAGATCGCTGACGACTCAAACCTACCACTTTGGGGATTCGTTTGATTGGGGAGCTGAGAACTCAGTTACACAAGACGGAATTCACTTCTCCTCCCAAGTAGGGGAAAATAGATAGATTGCTCCCTTAAGGGCTGATTCCGGAGCTTGAACAATGTGGCGCCACACCTTCTCATGGCCCGAGAAATGTTCACTCAAAGTAAGACTATGATGTATTGTTCATTAGAGAAATTAGGGGTACTTAAAGAATTAGATGTAACTATAGGGGCAAAACGGTAAATTGGCCCAACTGTACTTACGAGCGATTTGTGAAAGGTCGTACTATTGATTGGTTATATCCAATGGACATAGAAATATATCTGTTGTACGAAGAGTGTAGCTATTGGTCTTTAGTGGAGTGTCCGACAGTTAACTGATGGTGGATATCGTGATTAAAGAGTTTAGTCAGTTATTCACGTACTGTTGGAGCTTCAAGCTACAGGTTCATAAGATCCCCTTGGTAGCTCAATGGATTCAAGTTGAGAATCAGTTTTTGGGTTAGTTTGAATTGTTCAAATTAACAAGAGGGAATTTGATTATATATGATATAATTAAATTGATTCAATTATATGTGATATAAGTAATTTGATGTATTAGATACATTGATTGGTGGAATTAATATAAATATGATTTATATTAAATGTCATAAAGGAGAAAAGAACTATGGTTTAAATATTACATATGATGTGATATTAAAACTATAGGTTATAAATATAATATGATAAATTAGTTATTATATTTATTTATAATAAAACAATTATTAGATATTGTTGGTAGTTATTTGCTTCTCCTTTAACCGATTGAGTGGGAGGTTTCTATCAGTTTTTAATAACTGAAGAATAAAAGTGAAAAGTTTTCAATTTTTTTCATTATCGCATAACATTCGATCGAGTGAAAGAAAAGTTATACGATAGCCTTTGAGAGAGTAAACGACCAAGCTTCTCGTTACTAGACGATAGCTCCTCGTTTGCTAGACGATCGAGTATCCAAGCTTCTCATTCTCCTACTTACTTGATCGTTTAACTCGATCGTGTACATCCTCCTTCCCTCTACCAAATCCAAACAAAGTCCACACGTCCTGGATTCTCACACCGAGAATACCAAGGTACCCGAGTGGTGGTGTCGAGTTTTGCTATTTGAGGGTCGAGGATCGAGTCTTACTCGATTGGGTTCGAGGATCTGACAGTTCGTCAGCTACACTAGTTGTTTATTGCGTTCGTGCTCGTGATCGAGTTTTCTTGGACGTTGGACTGGTGTTGATCGAGGGAATACGCGAAGAACAGTTCTTCAAAGGTATGTCACTCGATCCTAGTTGGTTTTTACTTAAAAGCATACTGTAATTTACTCGATGATGCATAACTATGGTTGTATGTGTGTAAATGCTTCATTCTTTCACAATAGGTTTGGAATGATCTTGCTTCCGCTCAATGGTTCTCTTATTTAAGAGTTCCTTCACGTAGAAGTAGTGATGACGTCCGATGGCATAGGCGACTCTGGAGCAAACGGCGATAACAGATAGCAGCAGCAACGCGACTCTGACGTGGACAAGCGACGACGACGCATTCTCTCATCGGTGATAGTGACCAACGATACGAAAACTCGCAGGTTTTGATGATTTTAATGACCTACATGGTCTGGATATGTTGGCAGCAATGTTTTTCCAAATTTTGACAAGGTTCGACAATGACCCACTCTATTTTGACTTTAGATTCGTTATTGATGCGTTGATTTATCATGTGATGAAATGATGTGTTGATGTGATGATCATGCAAGTTTTCCTAACAAAGCCCAAGTATAAGCCTTCTTAGGGTTCTGGTAAGTCCAGGGTGGAACACAGGGATACTAAATAGATATGCGGCGGACTCTCTGATCCTATTGCGATGGTGATTAAGAAGTAGATGGTGATTTAACTTAGATTTTCTAATGCGATGGAATTAAATAAGGAGCGATGAAAGGGTGGTGTTGTGACAAGTATGTGATGAAGGGGTTGAGAAGAGGTTTTGCTAGCATTTCTTAAGATATTGTACAAGTCATGCGATCATTCTATACACAAATATTAAGCACTACATTTCTTAATGCATAAAGCCACATTTCCTATTTCTAAGATACATGCAATGTATGGAATATAATAGATAGAACTTATTTCTAAATCTCTACTCTTACTTATGCGATCTAATCCGACTCTCTCAAGCCTAGATTCTATCTTTAGACTACTTTCTTAAGTACTCCAAATGATGAATGAAGCATACATAAGACAAGATGATTGCATAAAGTGCATAGCTTAAGTCATGCTAGCTAAGTACTTCTCAACCCATTCATAAATTTAGTTACTCATGCATGGTGTGAAGAGACTGAACATAAATGAAATGAAGTTTCCATTTTTTTGAATAAAGTGTTTGAGTACAAAGCAATAAATGGTGTAAGAAGTATCAAGTCAGGTAAGCAATGTCTTGCTACCTCTGGCTTTTTACACTACTCTTATCACTTCAATTCTTTCCCAAGTTGTTAACTCTTGCTCTCGCAGGGGTTTGGTGTCTCTCCTCCATGCTATTTCTGGCAGTCTCTCGACCTCTCCGAAAATTCCCTTCCCTCGGCTTCGCCTTGCCTCCTCGCATGCTCTCTAGTTTGGTAACATTGGGTATTTATAGACTTCTAGGAAAAACAGTTCTTCTCACTAATGATTGCGTGGATGGACAACATTAATTTCCATACCCAGTTGCGTCGTCTGATAGTCACTAGAAGTTCAATGTATTTGCAATGGTATGGTCTTCAATGACCGTCAACTGTATTTTCGATTTGACCATTATCAACTTTACGTCCCATCATGTTTCATTACATTAGGCTACCGCCTTTATGTAAATTCATCACGCGATCATCTTTGAGGTACCTTGGATCGTAAACTCAAACGCGCCATCACATTGTGCCCTTGGATTGCAAACTCAAGCACGCCATCGCATTGCACCTACACAGAATAATGCAATTTAATTTCTTTTATGCGATGAGCGTTAACGATCGCAATTTTCTTTTAGTTTGGTGCATTCAATCGTAATATTGCCTATTTTACCATTGCTTTCTCCCATTGTTTTAATAATTTGAGCTTTAATAACTTGTATTTTTACAAGTTATCACACCCTAAAATTTAAAATAATGATTGCCCTCAAGCATAAACTAAAGATTTCTTTAAAATTTCAATCGCCTTCACCGTACCTAGGCTTCTCATGGTACCTTATTCAAATCGCTGAATCAATGCCTTATTAATTTCTATCCTAATCTCTTCCTAAAATATTTCTAACTTTTAGGGACCGCGAGCTTAAACTTAAAAAAAAAAAAAAAAATCTTTACCTATTTCCAGGACATCGCATGATTTATTTCAAATTTTATCAAACCAGGGTGTTCAAGTGATTTTGGCCTTCAAATGATTCAGATATTCGTTTTGTGATCTTGCGCTGATCCGAGTGCCCAATCTTCATTTTGGCTTGCCCCCACGGGTATCATGTGAACATCCAACTACGAGCAAGATGCTCTTTTCAGTCAAAACTTATGCCCATCTTTTTATTTGGCAGTGGAGTTGCGATCACTTAGCTTCTGCGTTGATCATGATTTTTATATTTTTTTAAAATTGAAATAAAAATCTGAAAATAATAAAGCTAAAAATAGCAACCCTCCACCCCCCCCCTCCAAAAAAAAAAAAAAAATTTAAAACGCAGCAATGTCCTCATTACTGAAAACGAAATAATTTATGCGATGGACTTAGAAAATTTTGTAAAAATAGTTTTGAAGTAAAGTTGGCAGACTACTAAATTTTAGAAATGTTTTGTGAATCGATGATCCTGAAATTAATCTGATGCTAGTTCATGTGATAAGAAAAGGAGCATATATTTCATCATTGAAGTCATAATGGGCAAAGGATGAATGCGGCTTCCAAATAAAGCAATAAAAATTCATAATTGAGCCAAACGAGAGAGAATGCAATAGTAGAATTCAACAATATTAAATTGAAAGTGAGAAGTACAAAAATTGAAATAAGATGACGCAAGGACACAACCCCTAAATTTAATTTTTCGCCCGCATTATTGTGATCACATCCTTTCCTGTGATGGGCTGATATTGTAATTGCGATGGGCTGATCATAAGCTCAAAAAATCGCATGTTTTAAACCCATCACATTACTCCGTCACATTCGTTTAATGCGATCAAAATGATGAAATAAAAAAGATAGAAAGAAGTACGAAAAAAAGAGTTAACAATCATAAAGAGTAGTAAATATGCAGAAAGTAAAATAGATTCTTGAAAGAAAAAAAGGATACTCAAACGGATATACTTTGTCCCTAATTAATGTATGCCACTTATCATCGTAGGGACTGAGTGTTTCTTCTTTATTCTGGCTTACCCAAGTCAATGGAGGTTTTCTCGCATTGGAAATCTCCTCTATGATACATTTTTACTCTTTGTCCATTCACTTTAAATGCGTTGGTCCCATCTTTGTTGGTCAATTCCACCCTTCCATTCGGGAATACTTCCTTGATTATGAAAGGCTCGGACCAACGCGACTTCGGTTTTCCAGGAAAGAGACGTAGCCTAGAGTTGAACAGTAGTACCCTTTGACATGTCTTGAGGTTTTTCTCGCAAAGACGCTTATCATGCCATTGCTTGGTGCATTCTTTGTAAATTTTGGAATTCTCATATGCTTGTAATCTCTACTCGTCTAGCTCTAGTAGTTGAAGTTTTCTCTCTTCTCCTGTAGCCTTAAGGTCAAAGTTAAGTTTCTTAACTATCCACATCGCCTTATATTCTAGTTCCAACGGAAGATGGCAGACCTTTCCAAACACCAACGCATATGGAGACATGCCTATGGGTGTCTTATAAGCAGTTCCTTATGCCCATAAGGAATCATCCAGTTTCATGGCCCAATCCTTCCGCGATGGGTTCACCACCTTCTCTAAGATTGACTTGATTTCTTTGTTAAAAACCTTTGATTGTCCGTTTGTTTGGGGGTGATATGCGGTGGCGATCTTATGGTGGACATTATATTTGATCAACAGTTTACTAACAATGTGATTCACAAAGTGGGTCCTTTGTCACTTATTATGGCACGTGGGGTATCAAAACGAGTGAAGATGTTTTTTTAGCAAGAACTTAGAGACTGTTGCCGCATCGTTTGCAACACATGAAATAGCTTCAATCCATTTGGAAACATAGTCGACAGCCAATAGAATGTATTTATGACCATTTGACGATGAAAATGGTCCCATGAAATCTATTCCTCAGAAATTGAATAGCTCCACCTCCAAAATGATGCTCATTGGCATCACATTTTTCTCTGAAATGCTTCCAGTGCATTGGCACTTATCGCATTTCATGGAGTATTCTCGTGCATCCTTAAATAAAGTGGGCCAGTAATACCCACATTGCAAGACTTTTTCTGCTGTGCGTTGTCCATTGAAATGCCCTCCAAAGGGTGATTCATGACATTGAAATAATATGCGATAGAAAGAAGTTTCTGGAACATAGAGTCTCAATATTTGGTCTGGTCCCCTCTTGTAGAGATTTGGATCGTCCCAGTAGTAAAATTTGCATTCATGAATGATCCTTTTCTTTTAATGGGATGTGTAGTTTTCAGGGAATTGTTTGCAGACCAAGAAGTTGACAATATCTACATACCAGAGTAGTTCTTCAATCTTAAGCAGCTGCTTATCAGGAAATGAGGCGTTCACCTCTGACTGGATGCGATCCACTTCAGGATTCCCTAACCGCGATAAATGGTCAGCGACCTGGTTCTCTATTCCCTTTCAGTTGATTATTTCCATATTAAATTCTTGGAGTAAGAGAACTCATCAGATTAGTCTAGGCTTCACATCTTTTTTTATCACAAATATCTTATTGCCGAGTGGTGTGTGTGGACTATCACTTTTGATCCCAACAAGTCAGGTCTGAATTTTTCAATCGCAAAAATTACCGCAAAAAGTTCCTTCTCGGTGGTGGTGTAATTCGCCTGCATGTTGTTTAATGTTCTACTAGCATATGCGATGGGGTGTAACATTGTTTTTACTTTTTGTGCCAAGACTGCCCCCATCGCATATCCACTGACATTGCACATTAGCTCGAATGGATTTGCCCAATCGAGTGCGATCAAAATTGGCGCTATAGTCAAAGCGTCATTTAGTGTTTTGAATGCAGTGAGGCAGTGTGAATCAAAATCAAAATGTCTATCAGCTTCCAACAATGCATTCAAAGGTCGAGCGATTTTGGAAAAGTCCTTCACAAACCTTCTATAAAACCCCACGTCCCAACAACCTCCTCAAAGCTATCACATTTGCTGGAGGTGGAAGTTTTTCTATAGCTTCAATTTTTGCTTTATCCACCTATAGCCCATTCTTTGAAACCTTGTGCCCGAGCACAATTCCTTCTTTGACCATAAAATGGCACTTTTCCCAGTTCAGCACCAGATTAGTTTCTTCACATCTTTTCAGTATTTTCTTTAGGTTTTGCAGATAGATTTCATATGTTTGCCCATAGACTGAGAAATCATCCATAAAGATTTCAACTGAGTCTTCAAGGTACTCGGAGAAGATTGCCATCATACACCTTTGAAACGTACTGGAAGCATTGCATAGTCCAAAAAGGCATGCAACAAAAGGTGAACATTCCATATGGACATGTGAATATGGTCTTTTCTTGATCCTCTAGTGCGATCATAATTTGGTTATAGCCTGCATACCCATCAAGGAAGCAGAAATAGTCATTCCCCACTAATCGGTCGAGCATTTGATCAATGAAAGGTAAGGGGAAATGATATTTCTTTGTTACCGTGTTGAGTTTCCTGTAGTCCATACAAATTCGTCAACCCGTGGCGGTCCTCATGGGGATCAACTCGTTGTTTGTGTTAGGAACTACTGTCATCCCACCCTTTTTGGGAACACACTGTACGGGGCTGACCTACGTGCTACCTGCGATAGGTAAATAATGCCGACATCTAACCATTCGATGATTTCTTTTTTAACAACCTCTTTCATTGCATGGTTTAGTCTGCATTGGGGTTCTATCGATCCTTTCTGGTTTTCTTCAAGCCAATTTCGATGCATGCAATACATGGGGCTAATACCTCTGATGTTTGCGAGCGTCCATCTGATTGCTCTAATATATTTCTTTAGAACATGAAGTAACATGGTTTCTTTTTCTTCAAGTAACGCAGAGGATATGATGACTGGTAAAGTCTCATTCTGGTCGAGAAATACATACTTCAAGTGGGTTGGTAGAGTTTTTAGTTCCAATGTAGGTGGTTGCTCTAAAGAAGGTTTCTATGCTTTTCTTTCTTCATCCAAATTCAACATTTCTTCATTCTTCAATATCTCTGTTATTGCATGGCAAGTCTCTATGGATGCTGTCGCATCCTCTCTTTCTTCATTTTCTTCCTCGGACTCCTAATCTTCAACGTAAGTGTGTTCATCATTGAAATCTGATAAGCCTTCCTCATCTGGGAACTTCATTGCCTTAATAATATTGAACCTGAGCTTCTTTCCGTTGATGCTCATTGTGATTTCTCCCTTGTGCATATCTATTTGAGCATGACCAGTAGACAAGAATGGTCGTCCTAATATAATTGGAACATCTTTATCCGCCTTATAATCTAAGATAATGAAGTCTGTCAGTAGAATGAATCTATCTATTGTTACCAAGACATCCTTTAATTTCCCTTTAGGGTGCACCAAGGACCTATCTGCAAGTTGAAGAGTCACCGTTGTGAGTGTTAGCTGTCCTACATTCAATCTTTTGAAGATTGAAAGGGGCATTAAGTTTATGCTTGCCCAAGATCGCATAAAGCTTAACCAATATAGATTCCTCCTATTGAGCAGGGTATTGTGAAACTGCCTGGGTCGCGCATCTTTGGTGGGATTATAGTATTGGATTCTTGTGTCAATGCCACCATGGCGAATCTTCTCATGCTTCTCTTCTTCAAGACAATGTCCTCCAAAAATTTCACATACACCGGCATCTGCTCTATCGCTTCTATGAATGAAATATTGATGTGCAATTGTTTCAATATTTCCAAGAAACGATGATACTGCCTTTCATCGTTATGTTTCTTTTTCAGTCTTTGAGGAAATGGAGGTAGCTGTACTTTCAATGTTTCATGGTCTGGAGGCTTAGAGGTGATCGCATCTTTTGTTTCCCTAGTTTTAGACTCCTTTGATTCAATCTGCGATAGAGCCTTCTTTGATTCAATCACAGGTTGCTCCTTTGACTCGGTCTTGTGAGGCTCTTTTCTAACTTTTGTCGTCGCCTTTCCACTCCTTAGGGTGACTGCTTGGCAGTGTTCTTTCCCTGTATTCCCTGGATTGCGTGGAAGCTCGGTTGAGCTAGGCAATGTCCCTTGGGGTCTGTTCTTTAGCTCTCTTGCAATTTGTCCCATTTGAATTTCCAAATTGCGGATGGATGTAGCTTGATTTTGAATAACTGTTTCATTCTTTTTGATGTATTGCTTCAACAAGTTTTCAAGGGATGATGGGGATGGAGTTTGAGAGCTGCTAGCTTGCTATTGTTGTTGTCCATTAGTTCTATAGAAAAACCCTAGTGGTCCCTCCCTCTGAGCCACAGGCTGACTGCCTTGCTGTTGGTTGTTCTTCCAAGAAAAATTAGGGTGATTTCGCCACCCCGGGTTGTAAGTGTTTGAAAAGGATTGTTTTTGACAAAGTAGATTGATTGAGTATTTCGTGGACATTCCTCAAAAGAATGTGATTCTTCACATACAACACAGCTGGTGCTTGTTTGCTCTATCGCATTGACTTTCCCATTTCGAGTTCTTGAATTGTTTATTGCGATGCCTTGCGATAAGTTTATCATCACATTCATCTGATTTTGTAATGATGCAATGTCACCATTACTCGCATTACCTTCTCTGGGCTTTGTTCTTTGATCGCTTTCTTGTCAATCTTCGTGATTTTTCGAGATACGATCAAGAATATTCTTTGCTTCATCATATGTTTTGTCCAGCAGACCTCCCACTGCTGCCGTATTGGTAGCTGTGTGTGATGCAGAATTGAGTCCATGATAGAAAATCTCCATTTGAAGGCAATCCGAAAATCCATTGTGTGGGCAGCTGCGTACTTGTCTCTTAAATCTCGCTGTTGCGTCACTGGGCGATTCATCTTCTTCTTTTTCAAAATTGGTGATCAATTTCCTCATTCTGGCATTCTCTGTGGGAGGGAAATACTTCTTCATAAACTTCTCCACAACTTTCTCCTATGACGTTATCTCTCCTGTTTCGAGAGAGTACGCCCATTTTCTTGCTTTATCACATAGTGAAAATAGAAATAACGTGAGTCGAACCTCTTCTGGGGAAATATTAGGGAACACAAAGGTGTTGCAAATTTCAATGAAGCTTGTAGATGGGCGTGCGGATCTTTACCACTCCGTCCTCCGAACTATCCTACTATTTGTATCATTTACAACATTACTGGCTTCATCTTGAAACTTGATCCATCCAATGCTGGTTTCATGATTCTTGGGGAGAAATTGTACAAGTTTGGTGACGTATACTCCCGGATGGATCTATTGCGATCATTTTCTAGTAGGATGGGATTTGCAATCACGTGGTTTTCATTCACTACTCGTTCTTCAGGTTGTTCAGCAATTCTACGAACTCTTCCTTGTTGATTACGTCTATTTTTTTGCTTTTTGTGAAAAGTTCTTTCGATCTCTGGGTCATACTTGAGCTCAAGAGTATGTCCTTCACTCATATGACGCTTGCTTCTTCCTTCACAGGTGGAATGACAATACTCCAAAGGTCGAAAGTTGCAAAGTTCAAAGAGGTTTGATGTTAGCGCAATCTATACCATAATCCTCGACAACGGTGCCAAAAACTCGATGTGTTGATTTATCATGCGATGAAAGGATGTGTGGATGCGATGATCATGCAAGTTTTCCTAACAAAGTCCAAGTATAAGCCTTCTTAGAGTCCTAGTAAGTCTAGGGTCGAACGAACTCAACGATCTCCAAGATCACGAACAAACGACAACCACCACACGAACACCGTAAACTCAACGAATGGCCTCTAAAACCTCGACTGTGTCAAGTTGAGTACGACACCACCACAATGACTACCTTTGTATTCTCAGTGTGAGAGTCCAGAAGTGTGGGCTCTGTGTGGACTTGGTTAGAGGAAGAGACTGGACGAGAACAATTGTGTAAACGAAGAGCAAGTGGGAGATGACAAGGTCTATCGTATAGACGATGCCCAATCGTTTGACAAAAGCTATGCGATCGTTTACCAGATGCCGCACAATCGTTTAACTAATCGGCTAGCTGAGTGACTATCGTATAGACACACTCCATGATCGTCTAGTCTCCCTTCAGTTGTCATTTAGCAAATCTAATTTACTTGACAGCCATCGTGAGAAAATTTTAAAGAATAGAAATCTCAATCAACAACTTTTGCAAATTTTCCTAAATTTAGGAAAATATTTTTCTTTTATCTCACGGTTACCATGAAACCGCCAATAACCTCCCACTCAATTAGTTATTAGAGAAAAAGAGATAATTATCCAATAATTAATATTATTATAAATATATATGATAACCAACTTACCATCTACATTTATAACCTATAGTTTAATATTTCATCTCATGAAACATATAAACCATAGCTCTTTTTCTATTCCATGATACTTAATGTAAATCTCATTTACATTATCCTCCACTAGATGTATCTCATACATCACATCGATCATATTATATATAATCGAATGATCTCTTTTCATTTTGAACATTTCAAATCAACACCAAGAACTGATTCTTAGCTTGAATCCATTGAGCTACTAAGAGAACCTTATGGACCTATAGCTCGAAGCTCCAACGGTAGGTGAATAACAGACTAAACTCTTTAGTCACGGGATTCACCATCCCTTAACTGCCTGACAGTTCACTAAAGACCGACAAATGAACTTTCCTTACTATAGACATATTATGTGTCCATATAACCCAATCAACAGTGTGATAACCCTTCACAGATCGCTCATAAGTACAACTCGGCCAATAACAGTTATGCCTCTATAGTTACATCTAACTTCTTAAGTACCACTGATCCCTCTAATGTACATAAGTCATAGTCCTACTATGGCTGAGTCATCTCTTCTAAAGAGAAGCTGTGGCCACTATGTTCAAGCCTCGAAATCAGCCTTTAAGGGAGAAATCTATCTACTTACCTCTACTTTGGGGAAGGAGTGAATTTCATCTTGTGTAACTGAGTTCCCAGCTCCCAAATCAGACAAGTCTCCAAAAAGGTAGGCATGTTGAGTTGGTAATCTGGCCACTCTCACCCATACTAATCAAAGGACCACTCTCAAAGGTAGGAGTTCCCAAAAAACTTAGGATCGAGGTCTTGTTACCTATGGTCGTTTAGGTGAGATGTAAGTCTTCAGTATCAACGACATTATATACAGAGACGAATCATCTCGTGGTCCGGTCTTATGAAAACTCTTTGTATAGGACACCTCCGCTCGGATATCTCCACATGAATGGCCAGGATCTACCATCTGTAGTAGTTCATAACACTTGCAAACCTCTACAAATTGGGTCGTATCCGTAGTGTCACCAGGATCAAGAATCCCTCCTTAATCCTTATATTATAGACCTATTTTGGTTATCACTTAAGGCATGATCGACTTGTATATCTCATATACATGCTTAAGTTTATATACAATAACCATAGAGCTTTGTTGATTGGATATGAGTAAATGCCAGATAAAATAACTCTTATTTTATTCATAACAATGTGTATATATTACAAACAACGAAACTCCAGGAGAATTAGGACACCAATCCCAATAATCTCCCACTTGTCTTAATGCCTTGGGAGACTAATGTACAATACAAGATAAATACATGTACAATTTACAATAAACTAAGGCATACCCTAGTATCATCCCTCACTTGCCTTAGACAAGATGCCACATGTCCTGTAGACCAGACTCTCCAGGTGACCCTCGAACACTTTAACCGTGAGAGCCTTTGTAAAGGATCAGCAACGTTGTGCTCCAACGCGATCTTCGTGACTATCACATCACTGCGATGCACAATCTCCCTAATCAAGTGGTATTTCCGTTCTATATACTTGCCCTGACGATGACTCCGAGGTTCCTTCGAATTTGCTACAGCCTCGTTGTTATCATAATATAGAGTGATTGGCAAATCTATATTTGGAACAACTTCCAAATCTATAAGGAATTTCCTCATCCAAACAGCCTTCTTACCTGCTTCACAAGCGGCTACATATTCGGCTTCCATAGTGGAGTTCGCGATGTATCATTGCTTGATGCTTCGCCACACTACAACCCTTCCATTTAGCGTGAACACTGACCCCAATGTTGATTTACGAGAATCTTTATCAGTCTAAAAATCAAAGTCGATGTATCCTGTAAGGATCAAATCCTTATCTCCATACACGAGCATGTAGTCCCTCGTTCTCTAAAGATACTTGAGGATTGTCTTGACCACCATCCAATGATCAAATCCTGGATTGGACTGATACCGACTGACAATCCCTACTGCATAGCAAATGTCGGGTCTGGTACACAACATTGCATACATTAAGCTTCCAACAACTGAAGCATAAGGAATCCGTCTCATCTTCTTAGGACATTGATCCTTAGACAAAACGATTCCATGCCTGAAGGGTAACAACCCCTCTTGGAATCCTGCATCCTGTACCTGATCAACATTTGATTGATGTACGATGCCTGAGACAGAGCTAACCTCTTGTTTTTACGATCCCAAATGATCTGGATCCCTAGAACATACTGTGCCTCACCCAAATATTTTATTTAGAACTGAGCAGCTAGCCACTTTTTAATGTCAATCAGAAACCCTACATCATTCCCAATGAGTAGGATATCATCTACATACGGTACCAAGAAAGCTACTGAGTTGTTAATGATCTTCTTGTAAACACAAGGCTCATCAATGTTCTGATTAAAGCCAAACGACTTGACCGCACTATCAAATCTAATGTTCCATGATCGAGATGCTTGTTTCAGCCCATAAATGGACCTATGAAGCTTGCAAACTTTTTGCTCTTGATTAGGAACTACGAACCCCTCTGGTTTAGTCATGTAGATGGTCTTCTCAAGATTACCATTAAGATAGGCAGTCTTGACGTCGATTTGCCATATCTCATAATCATAAAATGTAGCTATAGAACGGAGTATCCTGATAGACTTGAGCATGACAACAGGTGAAAAAGTTTCTTCATAGTCAACTCCCTCGACCTGGGTATAATTCTTTGCCACGAGTCTAGCCCTAAAGGTTTGCACCTTTCCATTTACACCTCTCTTTCGCTTATAGATCCACTTACACTCAATAGGTCTTAGCCCATCAGGCAGATCCAAAAGATCTCAGACGTTATTGAAGTACATAGACTCCATCTCTTGGTTCATGGCTTTAATCCATTCATCCTTGTCAACATCCTCCATTGCTTTCTTAAAAGACAACGGATCCTTGACCCCATCATTAGAAATGACATTTAGGACTTCAGTCAAACCCATGTAGCGATCCGATGGGATCATAACCCTCCCATTATGTCAAGGCAGTCTCAACTCTTGAGTTGGTTGACTAGATGCACCGACTTCAACAACTCTTCTGTCGGCCTGCTCAACAACTCTTGTTAAACCCTTGGTAGTCTCAATCTCACTAGAAATCTTATGTAAAACAAGCTTATTCCGTGGCTAATGATCTCGGATGTGGTCTTCTTTCAAGAAGATAACATTTGTAGAAACAAACACTTTGTTCTCACTCGAATCATAGAAGTATCCACCCCTCGTTTCCCTGGGGTAGCCTACAAAGAGGTAAACTTTCGAATGCGGTTCCAATTTCTTCGGGTTAGCCACAAGCATATGTGCCGGACACCCCCAAATTCGAAAGTGGAATAAACTACCTTTACGGCCTCTCCACAACTCAAAAGGTGTTTCAGAAATACTTTTCGAGGGAATGTTGTTCAGAATGTAGCAAGCACTCTCCACTACAATACCCCAAAACAGGTATGGAAGATGAGCATAACTCATCATTGACTGAACCATGTCCAACAAGGTTTTGTTTCTCCTTTCTGATACACCATTCTGCTGAGGACCTGAGGTGTACCTGGGGTTGAGATTTGGGACCCAATCCTATGTTTTATCATATAGTTTTGGAATCGGAGGTCCATATACTCTCCACCACCATCAGATCGTAGTGTTTTTATCTTCTTACCTAACAAGTTTTCAACTTCAGCCCTATACTCCTTGAACTTGTCAAGGGCTTCAGACTTACGTTGCATTAGGTAGAGATACCCATACCTTGAATAATCATCTATGAAAGAGATGAAATATTCATGCTCACCTCGAGCTCTAACACTCATTGGGCCACAAAGGTCTGAATGTACAAGCTCCAAGGTTTCTTTGGCTCTGTAACCCTTTCTAGTAAAAGGTCATTTGGTTCTCTTGCCTTCGAGGCATGATTCACACACCGGCAAGGAGTTTTCTTTTAAACTCTTTAGAAGTCCACTTTTCACCAACTACTCAATCCTATTGAGGTTGATGTGACCTAACCTTAGATGCCATAGATGGACGTTTTTCCTTAGGAGAGAACGCTTTGGTCTTTTTAGCTGTTGTTGCCGTATTGAACATTTTCAGTGTTAAACAAGGCTTTTATGACTAATGACCTTAGTACATACAAAGTTATTTTCCATTTGAACCAACACCAATCTCCATTCCATTCTTGAAAAAATAAACATTTTATTCTCAGAAAAAGAGATGATTATACCCTTGTTCAATTGAGACAAGAAACCGAGATTAAGTTTTTTCTTGATATGAGGAACTACAAAACATTATCTAGTAACAAATAACGTTTCTCGTCCAAAAATAACTTCAGCCTGCCTACAGCAACAGCTAAAACAACCTCACCTGTACCGACTCGAAGAGTCATCTCTCCTAGTGGCAACGATTGCCAGGAACTAAATCCTTGGTAAGAGGAACTGACATGGTTATTAGCACCTGAATCTAGGATCTAGGCAGAATCATCATTCTCTACCAAACATGTCTCCCAGACCAATAAATCAGATTTACTGTCTTTAGACAACCTCCTCTTTTGAAGTGTAGTGGGATCAGTATCATAACCCAAATAAGCTTCAAGTTCCATGTTAGAGAACATTTCTCTTCTATGAACCTCAATAGAGTCAGCAACAATTGCTTCATCTTCTTGGAGTTTAACTTGGGAACTGACACTACTATCCATCCCTCTGTGCTCGAAAAGTAAGAACTGACGTTCAAACAAATCTTGCAATGAGTCCATGATCTCGTGTGCAATGACCATGTTCTCAACCCTTTTGGCCAAAACATCAAGTATGCTAGCAAAAATGTGAAGTCGGGCCAATGAATTAGCCTTCATTCACACCTCATATGTATTGCGAACACTTCGTGGTGCATCAAGGGTCGAGACTTGAGGGCATTCCTCAATAATAACAAAATCGAGGTCGTTTACCACGAAATACGTTTTACAAGACTCTTTCCACTGTATGTAATTGGTCAAATTAGAGGCATTAAATGGAAATACTAACACATTACTGAAAACAAAAACACATTGACCTACGTTAGGTTTTAAGCAAATACCCATTGAAAAAGCATACAACATCCAATAAGATTTTGCAAAACTTACATAAACCCCGTGTAACATCTAGTTTCGCAATGATGCTTCAAAGGTTTAGGACAAAAGCCACCGAAGGGAGGTCAATTATCCCTCCTCTGAATTGTGAAAGTCTCCACCAGTCATTAATACCAGAACAACTCTTGCTCCTATAACGACTAGCCATCATTGATTTGGTCAAGAGATTGTTAACTTACTTTACAATCTTCCTTAAGTGTGACCCGCCATTTTAGGCCCTAGAGATCTGCCCCAAGCAGCCAATCCGAAGGAAAAAAATCTGATTGGGGCAAAACCAAGCGACCCTATCCATTTCTAGAGTTCACCTTGATCTTGACCAATTTCACAAAACCCATCCGAAGGGGGACACTCCCAGGGCACCCGAGGGAGTACAGAATTATCTCATGATGTGAACCAATGACAGAGACCGTAGGATGTGTTGACACACACCCTTCACCCACTTACTATAGCACTCTCTCTGTCCACCTTTATATTGACTCATGAAAACACCATCCGAAGAGGGATGCTCCTAGGGTACCACGAGGCCAGGCATAAATTTCACAGTGTGAACATTCAGAGAGAAATACTAGTGGAATAATTGATATATCAAATACATCTCTTCCTCCCACTGAGTATTTTATAACCTTGGGTTTAGTTTACTTAGGAAAAACACGACTAAGAAATTTAAGTAAGTCACTTTTTAGGTTTTCCTAAGAATAACTTTTCCCTTGGATAGTTGAAATAACTTTTGATCATCATCCATTAAACTATTTAACGGAGTCTTTGACCAATTGTCCCCATGCTTGCAGAAAATCTATCTAATTAACCTTTCCAGGTAGGCTCCCAGGTAGAGGTGTTCCGTTTTCGTCAGCTTAAGTACCCCAACTTAGACAGAACCCGTCTTAGATAAAAAGTCCCTTAAAGATAGATTTAATACAATTTTAATCTTTTATGCCAATAAATTTAATCCTATTAAACCGATTTAAAAAGATTAAACTAGGTTACTAATCTCATTAAAACCTTTAAACTTAGGTCTATCTCAATCCAATTTTAAAACCCTTTTAAAACATGAGTTCACCCTAAGTCTGCATGCAACTCTTTCTTATCGATTTTAGTTCTAATTTCTATTATAACACTTACAACAGAAACAACTAAAACCAACCACATCGCAAAGCTAACACATACCAGGCATTCATAACTTTTACAAACAACCTAAGTGTCATGCTCAATGCATTGTTCATTCATTGTTACATTTTTATATAACACTTATACAAACAAGCAATGAATCAAGCAAGACAAGCTTCCATTCACCCTTATACTATAATGTTTATAATATAAAGATGATGCATGAATATGCTAACTGCATGCACAAATATAACTTTTATATTTTCATGATGTATGTGCATGCTTTCATGTCATTTCATCATGCTATATTAAACTTTTATAATACATGATGCATGAATAATTGCACAACCTAAGGTGGGTTTTAAACCTATATGTCAAACACTTGTCCATATAAACCACATACATCTCATGTATAAAAAACAAAATGTCGATGAACCGGGAGAAATTGCCTCCTGAAAAACAAAAGCTAACTATTATAAAACAAGGAGTTTTCGGTTCAAACAAGCGAACTAGGTCTTGAATCATCCGGTCGAAGTTCATTTCTCCACTGATCGTGTACCATATACCCCGCGATCATCTATATGAAAGAGTAAACGCTTTACTCAATCGTTTACCTATGCTTCCAGAGCTAAATGATCATTTAGCAACGATCGTGTACCTTTTACCATGCGATGAAGCATGAGGTACGCGATGGTGTAGCGCGCTCTGCAACGCAAGCCTTAAACGATCATCTAAACAACAACGATGCGGTGAAGTACGATCGTCTAAATGATCGCTGACCGAGTGCCTTTGTATCATATACCGGATGATCGTGTAGTCAGTAATTATACGATGAGGCATGCTAACTACACGATCGTTTAGCGCGTGCCTTTTTCTAAACGATAAGCACCAAATGCTCCCACTACGATCGTCTACCTCCAGCATCTACGTGATCAGGAAACCAATGCTACGTGATAGAGTAAACGATTTACCCCATCGTTTAGCATGCTAAACGATGGTTTAGTAAATACTACATGATTGTATAGAAAAATCTACACGATCGTTTACCTGAGGCTACACGACCGACCAACTCTTTTCTTTTTCTTCGCTGAGAATCACATCTTCATGCTTTGAAACTTCATCACGAACGACTCGACTAACTCAAACACTTTGAATTACAGACTCGGTATCATGTAAATTATGCCCAAAAACATAGGGGCCCTTACAAATTAACATTGTGTAATTTAAAGAAAGATTTTAAAAAGAGGCGATTAAACCCATAAAAATTCATCAAAACCATCCACAAACGCATTTAACAATTAAACGCAATGCAGAAAACCCACCACGGCTGTAAAAGAAGTTCAAAACAGAAGTGAAATTTGGAATATCAGAACAACCTAACTCTAATATCAATTGAAGGAAATCGGACATGAGGATTTCCATGAGCAGTGGAAGGATCATTCCAAATTTCATTCGTACATGAACATTCACAATTACAATCAAGAAATAGAAACAACAGGCTACACATACAACGAAATTACAACATGCTTCTCTATAGATCAAGGGATAGAATTAACATACCTTTGAAGACTCATCTTCAAGATCCCTCGATCACGAACGCTTGATCAAACAGCAACACAGCAGTCACGAATGCTCGAACACTTCGACCGCTATACTACACGATCAAAGAGACCACGAACTCAGCGATCTCCAAGATCACGAACAAACAACAACCACCACACAAAACAACAAACTCAACGAATGTCCTCCAAAAGCTCGACTGTGTCGAATTGAGTACGACAACACCACAATGGCTACCTTGGTATTCTGGTGTGAGAATCCATAAGCGTGAGCTCTGTGTGGACTTGGTTAGTGGGAGATGACAAGGTTTATTGTATAGACGATGCCCAATCGTTTAACAAAAGCTATGCAATCATTTAGCAGAAGCTGCACAATCGTTTAGCTAATCGGCTAACTGAGTGACTATCGTATAGACACACTCCATGTTCAGTCTCTCTTCAGCTGTCGTTTAGTAAATCTAATTTACTTGACAGCCACCGTGAGAAAATTTCTGAGAACAGAAATCTCAATTAACAACTTTTGCAAATTTTCCTAAATTTAGGAAAACATTTTTCCTTTTATCTCACGATTACCATGAAACCACCAATAACCTCCCACTCAATTAGTTATTAGAGAAAAAGAGATAATTATCCAATAATTAATATTATTATAAATATATATGATAACCAACTTACCATACTATATTTATAACCTATAGTTTAATATTTCATCTCATGAAACATATAAACTATAGCTCTTTTTCTATTCCATGATATTTAATGTAAATCCCTTTTACATTAATCCTCCACTAGATGTATCTCATACATCACACCATTCATATCATATGTAATTGAATTACCTCTTGTCAATTTGAACATTTCAAATCAACACCAAGAACAGATCCTCAGCTTGAATCCATTGAGCTACCAAGGAGACCTTATGGACCTGTAGCTTGAAACTCCAACCGTACGTGAATAACTGACTAAATTCTTTAGTCATGGGATCCACCATCCATTAACTACCTGGCACTTCACTAAAGACCAACAGCTGAACTCTCCTTACTATAGATATATTATGTGTCCATATCAACCAATCAACAGTGTGATAACCCTTCACAGATCGCTTGTAAGTACAACTCGGCTAATAGCTGTTATGCCCCTGTAGTTACATCTAACTTCTTAAGTACCATTGATCCCTCTAATGAACATAAGTCATAATCCTACTATGACTGAGTCATCTCTTCCAAAGAGAAGCTGTGGCCACTATGTTCAAGCCCCAGAATCAGCCTTTAAGGGAGCAATCTATCTACTTATCTTTGCTTTGGGGAAGGAATGAATTCCATCTTGTGTAACTGAGTTCCCAACTCCCAAATCAGATAAGTCCCCCAAAAAGGTAGGCATGTTGAGTTGGCAATCTGGCCACTCTCACCCATACTAATCAAAGGATAGCCTCAAAGATAGGAGTTCCCAAAACACTCAGGATTGAGGTCCTGCCACCTATGGTCGTTTAGGTGAGATGTAAGTCTTCAGTACCAACGGCGTTATATACAGAGACGAATCATCTCGTGGTCCGGTCATATACAAACTCTTTGTATAGGACACCCTCGCTTGCATGTCTCCACATGAATGGTCACAGGATCTACCATCTGTAGTAGTTCACAACACTTGCAAACCTCTACAAAGCGAGCCGTATCCGTAGTGTTACCAGGATCAGGAATCCCTCCTTAATCTTTATACTACAGACCTATTTAGGTTATCACTTAAGGCATGATCCACTTGTATATCTCATATACATGCTTAAGCTTACATACAATAACCATGGAGCTTTATTTATTGGATATGAGTAAATGTCAGATAAAATAACTCTTATTTTATTCATAACAATGTGTATGTATTACAAACAACGAGACTCCGAGAGAATTAGGACACCAATCCCAACAATACCCACTTCTTAATGACTTCATATGTGTAGGATTTAACGTATTTGAACACTTTTCAACAAGGTTTTGCGTCATTTTGGGTAAGACATTGATGTTCATCAATATGATATTCATACTGATTGTATGTTAACTGGTTTGTTCAACTCCTGTTACCATGTTTTTTAAATTTATTTTCATCATCCCCCTTTATTGGGATGATTCCAGGTTTTTTAATACGAATAATAAGGAAAAGAAATTGGTTAGATCCCTAAGAAAATGTAAATGACGTTTGTGGAACACTCTTTTGAAGGAACTTTTATTCAAGAGTACCTACGAGCCGAAGCGAATCTTTCCAATTCATTGTGACAGAATTACCGCATATACATTCAAAACATACTAATATGCATTCATAATGCTAAAGAGATCAAGAGATCATACCAAATGAAGATTTCTTCTTCACGGCGAGTCTAAAACCCAACCATCTACCTCGAACAATCACCACTCGGACAGAAGGAAACAGAGAAGACAATACCACTCAGAGCCCTTAGTATTCTTGGAGTGAGAATCCAAAGTGTGGGCTTTGTTCGGATTTGGTAGAGGGAAGGAGGAAGAGAGACCGTACACAACGATCAAGCAAGTGGGAGATGAGGTCGTCTATCGCATAGACAAGAGGCTTGACTGTTTAGGTGAAGTATACGATAGTATAGGAAAAAGTAAGCGGTCATCTAAACGATCTTGTAGGAAAAGGGTGAGTGATCGTCCAAACGATCGCGTAGGAAAAACTAAGTGATCGTCTATACGATCGTTTAGTGAATATCGGGAGCTAAACGATTGCTTAAGAAAAGGTAAACGATCGTTTAGTTAATAGCGCACAACAGTGTAATTGGTAAGCGATTGCTTAATAATATCGTAAATGTAAGCGATCGTGCAGTCACTATCGTATAGGCACTGATTTTCTAAACGATGACTCTATCTTTTGCACAATGTCCACGCCTATGACTCCTGCACACCGTCAGCTATTTATAATGCACTCATCCGTTATTTAGAATAGAAGAGACGCCATCCCATTTCCTTTATAACCATCCAATGAATGTGATCTTACCATATTTATAACATATAAATTAATATCATATATTAATTATAATATTTTCCACTACTAGATATAAATCATATTTTTATCCAATTTTCTCCAAATTAATGTATCTCATACATAAAGTTAATTATATCATATTTAATTAACTTGTTCAATTATATCATATATAATCGAACTCCCTTTTATCAATTTGAACATTTCAAACTAATCCAAAAACTAATTCTCAATTTGTATTCAAGCTACCAAGGGGACCTTATGGACCTATGGCTCGAGGCTCCAACAGTGCGTGAATAGTTGACTAAACTCTTTAGTTACGATATCCACCATCCGTTAACTGCCAGACATTCCACTAAAGATCGACAGTTGAACTCTTCTTGTCATAGATATATTTCTATGTCCATTGGATATAACCAATCCTCAGTACGATGACCCCTCACAGATGCTCGTAATTACAACAGGTCAATTTATCGTTTTGCCCCTTTAATTACATCTTCCTTCTTAAGTACCATTGATCCCTCTAATGAACAATACAACATAATCCTACTATGTGTGAACACCTCTCAGTCCATGAGAAGGTGTGTGGCACCACATCGTTCAAGCCACGAGATCAGCCCTTAAAAGAGTAATCTATCTACTTACCCTTACTTTGGAGAAGGAGTGAACTCCATCTTGTGAAGCTGAGTTCCCAGCTCCCAAATCAAACGAATCCCCAAATGGTGGGTTTGAGTCGGCGTTCTGGCCACTCGCACCCATGCAAATGAAATGACCACCCTCAATGGCAGAAGTTCCCAACTCACGCAGGATTGAGGTCATGTTACCTATGGTCATCTTAGTGAAGTGAAGTCTCAGTCATGAACGGTGTTATATGACGACATTAACACTTCGAGGTCAAATCTTATACAAACTCTTTGTATAGGACGCCCCTGCTTGCATGTCCGCTACACGAATGATCAGGATAAGCCCTCTAAGTCACAACATTTGTAACAATTCCACAAAAAGTAGGTCATGTCCGTAGTGTTACCAGGATAAGTTTTCCTTCTATATCCATATACTACAGATTATTTTTGTTGTCACTTAAAACATGATCCCTTGTATGTCACTACATACATGCTTAAGTTACATAAAAATAACCAGGGATATTGAGTTTTATTGGTTTGTGGTAAAATGAAAAATATCTAAATGTGCAAAGTCAAGTAGTGAAGTAAATATCATTTATATTATACATCACAAATGTTCATACAAAGTTGTTTACAAACTACTGGACAAACATAAACCCTAACATCTTTATGGTAGGTGTTGTCTTTATTTATCTACTTTGTTTTGAACTTATTCATTTAAATATAAATTATAAATCTGGTATTTTGTTTTGAACTAACCTAAGTTGAGTATCTTGCGACTTGGGCAACATTTCCACCTATTTTCTTTGATTGTAAGGGTACTAACTAATTTCGGGCACTAACTAATTTGACTCAATTCAATTTTTTTTTTTTGGGGGGGGGGGGGGGGGGGTTGGGTTTCTAAACCCAATTATCTGGTGCCTATGATTGCTTTATTCATTCTTTTTAAACATTCTTATTCCACTTATGGATCGAGGTATGCTAACTTCTTGTTTGAATCTTGCATCCTGAAATAAGTGTAAGTGATTTTCTAAACGTTCTTATTCCACGTATGGACCAAGGTATGCTAACTTCTTGTTTGAATCTTGCATCCTTATATAAGTGTCATTGATTTTCGGTGATGGATTGCTGCTGATCTTTTTTAAGAATAAAACTAACATTTCCAAATGTAAGATAGCCTATTGTATGTACCTTGGATCCTTCAAATATGTCTTTACTAGATTCTCAGTTATGGATAGACGTCTACTGCTGATATTTTTTAAGAATAAAACTAAAATTTTCTAATGTAAGTTTCTATTGCACTAGTTGAACTGAGAAGTTCTTTCACGTATTTCTCCATTTTTGTGTGTTTATGACATGTATTATCCGGTTCCAATGTCTCAGGTTCTTGAAGAGGGAGAATCTTATTGATGTCACTGAGGTGTTTAGAGCTCTTTAAACGCGAGCTCTTAATTTTGAGATTAGTTTGCTGATTTATCTCTAGCTAATTGATTCCCCAATATTTGGTGAGCTTGGATTTTATTCTAATATATGTTTGTTACGAAATCGACAAGTAAAGAACACAAAAAGGAATGTAGAGTAGGGAAGATCGACACACAGATATACGTGGTTCACTAACAGTGTGTTAGCTATGTCCATAGGCAGAGGGAGAACAATATTATTTCGAGAGAATGTTTTCAGAATTACATCAAGAACGGCGCCTCTAGGTTAGAAAGTTTATATATCGCACTGCTCTAAACCCTAAGGTCAAAAACATAAATAACTGCAAATAAATAAATATGCTGAATATAAAATCTGAATAGGTTTTGGGGGCGTTTCCCTCGAACCCCCACCAGGGCACACTGCCCCCGGTCAGCGAGACCCCGTATTCGAAGCGCTAGCAAACAGTTTCAAGGCATTTCTACCTATATGTTTTTGTGATTTGATTTCACATTAAGTATAAATACAAATTTAGTTTCATTCTTCACCCATGAGATGGCTTGCTGTTAACATCGTCTTTTCTACTTCTTTAATACGTTTGGTTTAGCATGTGAAGGATTAAAGTTACACTTGGTAGGTATTATTTAATCTAGATAAAAGAGTTGCATTACTTGTTGCATTTAGTAATTAATTTGAAATATATAAATCCACCTTTGGATTTTAGGCTTCTTTGCAATCTATAGTTTCACAGTGATTTCTCTTCTCAAAGTTACCGAATGCAACTTGGAATTACTTCTCTCTGTGGAAGATTTTGTGTTGTTTCTTATTCTTTCGAACTCTGTGTGATAGGTCTTTTGGACTTGAAGGCTTTTGTAAAGGTTTTGATAGCATAAATATTTAAATCATATTGAATAGATTTAACCCTAGGATCATTCATGTTAAATTGTCAAGAATAAATAACATACCGGATTCCATGTGATTGATGATAGGTTCAAGATGACGATGGTTTTAAGATGACTATAGTCTTCCTCAACCAAAACTCTGAATGCCCTTAGTGGGATCTTTCTCTAAATGGGATTCAAGAAAGTCTGGGTGCTTATTGTTTTGGTATATTGGGGACCATAGCCCTAAGGTCACTTTATATACTAGTTCAATTAGGGTTCCCATTAAACTCTAATTAACTAGGAATGAGCTTCTACCCATTAAGTCTATACTCAATTAGGAATCTAGGGCCTTAATTAATTAGATCACGTAATATGGCCTAACCTAATAAAATAACCCAATGTGATAAATTATTAATCCACATACATAACCCATACTTTAATTAAACATACTATCATTTAAATATATCTAACAATCTCCCACTTGGGCTATATCTGTGTACCTGATATAATTAAATCACATAAACCTTAAGCGTGTATAAACAAATTATTTCAATAATAGAATTTCCCTTTAGTTCAATCTGGTCCATCTTCTGTATTCACGAAATCAAGGCGGCTTTCGTCACTACCCTTGTAACTAAACCTTCTTTGATCACCAATTCCAATACATTCAATGACATAGATCAAGCATGGATGGATAGTATGGAAACTACATGCAAAGTGATCTAGATCATGCTTGTTTCCAACTGGTCCAAATTTCTTAATGAGATCATTCTTAAAAACTTTATGCTAAACCGTATGCATGGTAAACGAGTTCAACTAATAAAACATAAACCATCAACTTTATTCTATATAGAAAATAAACAAAATAAAGTCAAAGAACATCCTCAATAACAAACTTCCACCAAACCATTGGAATAAAAAAAGTAACTAACACCAATGTGAGCAACATGCTCATGAAAAACTTTAGGTGGTAAACCTTTAGTCAATGAATCTACCATCATAGAGATCGTTCCTATGCGTTCTATCGAAATTTGACCATTTTAAACTCTTTCTTTAACAACTAGAAACTTCACATCTACATGCTTTGACTTTGTATTGCTTCTGTTGTTATTGGAATACATCATTGTCGACATATTGTCACAAAATAATTTTAGTGGTCTTTCTATGCCAACCACTATTTGCAGCCTAGTGACAAAATTTTGCGACCATATTCTGTGATTTAACACATCATAACATGTGCAACCATGGTAGAAGAAGCCATAAGTGTTTATTTAACACTTTTCCAAGATACAACTCCTCTAGCCAATATGAAGATATAGCCTAGAGTGGATCGCAAAGTGCCTTGGCATCTAATATAATTGGAATCAGAATACTCAATGATCTCTAAAACTTCTTATCTCCGATAAGTGAGCATATAATCTTTTGTCCTCTGTAAATACCTCATAACCCGTTTGGCTGCTTTCCAATGATCCATCCCTGGGTTGCTCAAATATCTGCCTAACACTCCAACTATGAATGCAATATCTGAACGCGTACATAGTTGAGCATACATTAAACTTCCAACAGCTGATGCATAGGGAACCTTAATATCTTTAGTCTCGAGTGTGTTCTTGGGTATTGACCTAATTGAAATTTATCACCTTTAGCGACCAAGGTATCTTCTAGTGCACAATCTTTCATGCCAAATCTACTCAAAATCTTTTCTATGTAGTTCTTTTGTGACAATCTCAAAATACCTTGAGAATGATCTCACAATATTTCAATTTTTAATACAAAAAAAGCATCACCAAGATCCTTCATCTCACAATTCTTTTTGAGAAATCTCTTATTGTCATGCAATAAACCTATATTATTACTTGCTATGAGTATGTCATCGACATATAACACCAGAAAGATTGATTTACTCCAACTGAACTTGTGATATACACAATCTTCCACTATATTCACCTCAAAACCAAAAGAGATTATCACTTCATGGAATTTGTGATACCATTGATGAGAGGTTTGCTTGAGACCGTAGATAGATTTCTTCAATTTTCATACCATAGACCTTGAATTACCAGACACAAGTTTTCTGGTTGCACTATATAAATCGTCTCATCAATTTTCCCATTGAGAAACCCAATTTTTACATCCATCTGATGTAGCTTTAAATCAAAATGAGCTACTAGTGCCGTGATTACCCTAAAAGAGTCTTTCGATGAAATCGGAGAGAAAGTATCATTGTAATCGATGCCTTCCTTTTGAGTAAAATCCTTTGCAACAAGACGAGTCTTATATCTTTCGATATTGCCATGTGAATCCCTTTTGGTTTTAAATATCCATTTACAACCTATGGGTTTCACTCCTGATGGCAATTCGACAAGTTCCAAAGGTCATTGTCTTTCATGGATTTTATTTCTTCTTCCATAGCATTTATCCACTTTTTTAGAGTTAAAACTTTGTAGAGCTTGTTGGAAGTTGATTGGATCATCTTCCATTACACCCACATCATCCTGATGTTCTTGAAGAAACACAATATAATCATATTGAATTGCACTTTTTCTCTCTCTAGTAGATCTCCTTAGTAACACTTCTTGAGGTTGTTGAGTTTGAACTTCAAGTTCAACAACGGGGGTTGAATGTTGTCTTGTTCTATAATTTGTTCAATAGTGAAGTCAAGAATTGGAGCCTGAACATCATTTATAACCACATAAAGAAAAGAAACTAATTCCTCTTCAAAAACAAATTTCCTTATGTTATCTTCCCCCAAAACTCAACATCTTCATGGAATCTAGTATTTTCCGTCTCCAAAATTGATTTAGAAGTGGAATCATAAAACTTAAAACCCCGAGAGCGCTCATAATACCCAACAAAATAGTAGCTAATAGTTCTTGAGTCCAATTTTATTTCATTAGGCCTATAAGACCTAACCTCAACTAGACAACCCCAAATGTGAAGATGCCTAATACTAGGCTTCTTTCCTGTCCACAACTCATAAGAGGTTTTAGCTACTGCTTTACTAGGTACCCTATTAAGAATATATGTTGCAGTCTTTAGTGCCTCACTTCTGGGAGAGAAGAATGACTAATCATACTTATTACCATATCTTTAAGTGTTCTATTTTGCCTTTCCGCTACACCACTCATGTTGGGTTTGCCCGACATAGTGTATTGCAAGACGATTTCACATTTCTTTAGGTATTTGGCAAAGGGCCCTGGACGTTGCATCTGATTCATCATACCTACCGTAGTATTCACCACCATGATTAGGTTTGATAGCCTTAATTTTCTTTCCAAGTTGAAGTTCTACTTCAGCTTTGAAAGACTTGAAAACGTCTAAAGATTGAAACTTCTCATGAATTAAATATAGATACCTATATCTTGTATAGTCATCTATGAACGTAATAAAATATTATTGTCCATTCCAAGAGGCCGTAGGGAATGGATCACAAATGTTTGTATGTATTAGTTCTAAGACGCCTGAGCATCTGTTGGCACCTAAATTTCTTATGTTTATCTGTTTTCCCTTAATACATTCCACACAAACATTGAAGTTACTAAAGTCAAGGGAATCAAGAATTCCATCTAACACAAGTCTCTGAATTTTCTGTTTAGAGATGTGACCTAAATGTTTGTGCCATAACATAGTAAAATTCTCATTTAATTTACGCTTTGTACCACATGAATTAGATAACAGGATCTTGTTAAATGAAGCAAAAGAATCAAGCATGTATAGATTATCAATTAAAGAACCGATACCAATAAGTTTGGAATCTTGAAAAAGACTAACTTTATTATTTCCAAAATAACAAGAAAACCAAAATTGTCCAAACTGGAAATAGAAACTAAATCCCGTCTAAATGATAGTACAACAAAGGTCTCATTCAGATCCAAATAACATCCAGTTTTTAAAAGTAATCTAAAATTCCCAATAGCTTCAACTAGAACTGCTTTGCCCCCGCCCACATAGATGAATCTTTCAGCATCACTTGGCGGTTGTCTCTACTGGTAACCCTGCATTGATATACTTATGTGAGTAGTAGCACCAGAATCTACTCACCAAGTATCTATAGGTACAAAAGCTAAATTAACTTTAGAACAAACCAAAGTAAGAAGTTTACCTTTCTTTACACACCACTTAGCGTACTTGGGACAATCTTTCTTGAAGTGACCTTTCATTTTGCAGAAAAAAAAAGGATTTTTAGTAGCTTGTTTCTTGTTTTTATTCTGCTGAGATTTCCCTTCTGCAACATCCACAAATTTTCTTTTCTTCTTATCACAAAAGCACGTTAGAAAATGAGAACTTTATGTCCTTTTTCTCTTAATCCTATCTTCTTCTTTCACACATTGTGAGATGAGCTCATTAATGCTCCATTTATCATTCTGAGTATTATAACTTATCTTAAACTGAGTGAACTATGCAGGAAGAGAGATAAGTACTAGATGCACGAGTAAATTTTAATTTATCTCGATATCAAGTGTCTTTAGTTTACCTGTGAGATTGGACATTTCTATAATGTACTCCCTTACATTTCCATTGCCCTTATACCTCATAGAAGTTAAAGAAGTCAAAAGACTACTTGCTTCCCCTTTTTTATTTTTAGTAAAATATTTCTCAATTTGAGCAAGGAACTTATTAGCATTTCCACTTTCCGTGATAGAGCCTCGAAAAGACTCCAGAATGGAGTGCCTAATGATCATCAGACACATGCGATTTTACCGTTCTCACTTCTCTATATTAGCCATATTTGATTGTTCCTTAGTAAAAGTAGGTTTATCGTTCCTGCCCAAATCCATACACCCGAGAAGTATCTTTAGGCTTTCCTTCCAAATCTTGAAGTTGATCCATTCAACTTAGGGATTGAATTCAGATTTTCAAATATTTGAGTAAGACCAACTAAAAAAATAAACAAAGAAACATATACTCACAATTAAAATATGACAAAATAATTTCACATATATGGTGGGCCCCTTTAATAAGATACCTAGCATAACTTTTGAAGGAACTCTAAATAGAGAACCAGTGAGCGGAAGCGAATCATTCCAAATTTCATTGAGAAAGAACACAAACAGTTACAATCTAAAAGAACAGATTATGCATAAATAATAAATTACAAGCATGCTTCTTTAATTGAACAAGGGATAGAGTATGCAAACCTTTGAAGAACTCTTTCTTCAAGTATCCCTTGAATGTTCAGCAACTCGTTCAAGACAACACGAACTCCAACGCTACAATTAGAACAACCAAGAGCACAAACTGAAGAATTCTCGATCACTATGGAGTACAACTTGATCCTTGACCCTCAAATGGAATAAGAACACCACCACAAGAGTTATCTTGATATTCTCGGTGTGAGAATTCAGAAGTTGTGGGCTCTGTGTAACTTTGGATAGAGGAAAGAAGGAGATAGATGATCGAGTAGACGATCGAGTAAGTGACAGAAGAAAGTAATCTATCATATAGACTTGATACTCGATCGTGTAGTAAGAAAAAGCCTATTGTATAGACTTGCTACTCGATCGTGTAGTAACGAATAACTATTGTATAGTAAACTCGATACTTGATCATTGAGGATGTGAGGTACTATCGTTTATCTCACAGTTACCATAAAACTGCCCATAAC
This sequence comes from Benincasa hispida, assembly GCF_009727055.1. Taxonomy (NCBI): domain Eukaryota; kingdom Viridiplantae; phylum Streptophyta; class Magnoliopsida; order Cucurbitales; family Cucurbitaceae; genus Benincasa; species Benincasa hispida. The sequence goes on from NC_052357.1 coordinate 22,931,866, forward strand.
CTCCCACTCAATTTGGTTATTAAAAAAAATAATTAATTAATTATCACATAATTAATATATTATAAATAAATACAATAACCAATTTATCATATTATATTTATAACATATAGTTTTAATATTTCATCATATGAAACATATAAACTATAGTTCTTTTTCTATTTTATGGTATTTAATATAAATCATATTTATATTAATTCCTCCAATTAATGTATCTAATACATCAAATCAATTATATCACATATAATTGAATCAATTTAATTATATCACATATAATCAAATTTCCTCTTGTTAATTTGAACACTTCAAACTAACCCAAAATCTGATTCTCAACTTGAACCCAATGAGCTACTAAGGGGACTTTATGGACCTGTAGCTTGAAGCTCCAACGGTATGTGAATAACTCACTAAAGTCTTTAATCACGAGATCCACCATCCGTTAACTATTGGTCACTTTACTAAAGACTGACAGCTGCACTCTTCGCACTACGGATATATTTTTGTGTCCATACAATTAATCAACAGTGCGATGACCCTTCACAAATTGCTCGTAAGTATAGCTGAGCCAATTTACCGTTTTTCCCTGTAGTTACATCTAACTCCTTAAGTACCACTAATTTCTCTAATGAATAATAAGTCATAGTCCTACCATGACTAAGTCCTCTCTTCCCAAGAGAGGATGTGGCCACTATGTTTAAGACCCGAAATTAGCCTTTAAGGGAGAAATTTATCTACTAACCCCTGCTTCGAGGAAGGAGCGAATTTCGTCTTGTATAGCTGAGTTTCTAGCTCCCCAATCAAATGAATCCCCAAAATGGTAGGCTTGTTGAATTGACAATCTGACCACTCACATCCATACAAATCAAAGGACCGCCATCATGAGCAGGAGTTCCCAACTCACTCAAGATTAAGGTCATGTTACCTATGGTCATCATAGTTAAATGTAAGTCTCAATTATGAATGGCGTTATATAAAGAAAATAATCATTTTGTGGTCCCGTCTTATACAAACTCTTTGTATAGGATACCCCCGCTCACATGTCTCCACATGAATGATCAGAATCAGACCATATGTAGCACTTTACAACAATTGTAACATCTACAAAGCGGGTTGTATCCGTAGTATCACCAGGATAAGGCATCCATCCTTTATCCTTATACTACAGACCATTTAGGTTATTACTTAAGGCATGATCCATTTGTATGTCTCCACATACATGCTTAAGTTACATAAAATAATCTCAGATCTTAGTTTATTGGATTGAGTAAATGCTTATAAAACAACACTTATTTTATTAATAACAATATGTTTATAGAGTGTTTACAAACTACGAGACTACTAGGAGAATTAGAACACTAATCCCAACAACTTTGATGTCCAGCCTTTGGGCAAAAATACCAACTATAAATGCTACTCTCAACGTAGTAATCAAAGTACTGACAATAAACTCTGTCAAAAAATAGCCTTTCTTTGGACCGACTATTTTTCACATGAGCAATCCTTATAATTGCCACATACTCAATACCACATGCATACCAACAATTTGGCCAAATAATTATCTTCCTTTGGGCCGATAATTATCCGCATAAATTCATGAATATGTACATCTTATATTCATAATTAAACCGGTCTAGATAATAGAGGCTACTTTGGTAACATATTATTTTTTACCAATTCAAATCTACACAATAATATAATAGTACTATTGGACAAAAATAAAGGAGGAAGAATACCAAATAGTCTTTACCAATATAATTGCATACACATAATACAATTAAAGCAACATAAACATATGAATATCGCCAAATATCATCAATCAAATTTAAATTTAAATTCACTAAAATATCAATCAAATTTAAATTCAAATTTACCACATTATCAATCAAATTTAAATTTAAATTTACTAAATTCATTGAATAAAACCCATTAATTCTATTTAGGGCTTAAAAAAATCCGAATCTTTGGCTAACTTTCGCAACAATTATGCCTAGGAAAAGGAAATTCAATTCTAGAAGAATCCATGATGCACAAACAATGACAGACAGATAGTTAGAAACATTTAATGACGCACAAAAAATGATGAAAGTAGCACTTGTACAGAAACCTCTCGACTCTGCACTCCGAATCCCAATTTTTACTTCTGTTTTGAATCTTTTTTCATAAAAAAATTGTCATAAATGAAACAGACTTACAAGACTCGATTTACAAACAATTTGCCCAAAAAAAGGGGTTTGAACAATAATCATCTAATCATTAAATTGTAAATCTATGATGCCAAAAAAAAAAAAAAAAAAAAAAACTAATGTGCAAACCTCAAACTTTTCTTTACCGAATAATTGAATCATAAACAATGGTAAACGATAAAAGTTCCGATAATCTAACATAAAATTCAAGCTTTGATGCCACTTGATAGCATAAATATTTAAATCTATATTGAATAGATTTAACCCTAGGATCATTTATTCTAAATTGTCAAGAATAAATAACATATCGGATTCCATTGTGATTGATGATAGCTTCAAGATGACGATGGCTTTAAGATGACTATAGCCTTCCTCAATCAAAACTTCGAATGCCCTTAGTGTGATCTCTCTCTAGATGAGATTCAAGAAAGACTGAGTGCTTATTGTTTTGATATATTGGGGACTACAGCCCTAAGGTCACTAACCCTAATTAACTACGAATGAGCTTCTATCTATTAAGTCTATACTCAATTAGGAATCTAGAACCTTAATTAATTAAATCACATAATATAGCCCAATCTAATAAAATAACCCAATGTGATAAATTATTAATCCACATACATAGCCCATACTTTAATTAAACATACTATTATTTAAATATATTTAAAATGTTCTAATTTCTTTAGCTATAGTCTCTTTTGTATCATTATTTCTTACATGATTTTGGAGATCAATGAGTAATCGGTGACCTCGTGACCTCTTTGGTTTGTAATATTCTCACTTGAACAACAATTAAAAGAGGTATGACAAATGTTTCTTGTTGATGTCTTTCAAGAAATTTTATTTAGCTTTGTTTGTTAAGACAAGGATGTCACAAGTTCTTGAAATGATCCCATCGATTTATTTGACTCTTAAACACTTCTTTATGCTTACTTTGGACAAAAACTTTATGTTATGACCGTGATGGGATAGGTTATTGATATTGAATGTGGACGATATGATCTCTTTCTTTTCTTTTAATTTTTTGCTTGATTTAAGTTTAGACTTAAAAGTAAGCATCATAAAGTTTTCATTCTATAATTTCTCTTGAAACGTTCAATGTAAGTGAGATTTTAAGTCAGTTTCATAAAGTAGATTAGTCATACATATGAGATAGTGTAATAAATTAGGAGATTATAGGTAGCTTGTAAATGTTTTTCTATTTGTCCTCTCCTTTTGTTTAGAGAACATTTCTCTTACTTTTGTAAACAAAAGGATAACAGAAGGTAAAAAAAGAAGGGCACAGTTGAATTAATAAAGGTTGTCTTTGTTCACTATATTCTTAGATGTATATTATTTTAAGATGTTAGGATATTCGAAAAGATTATGAAAGATCTTTTATAGCCTTTTTCGTTAGCTATATTATCTGTTATTTCTTATAGTGCAAACATCCCTAATTGTTTTTCTAACAAATATCATAAATGAAATAACAATGTATTAATTATAAACAAACAATGAAATATATAATAGTAACAAAAAGAAAATCCATGACCCTTCATACACATCCCTTAAAATAGATTTGCTCACTTGTTGATAATTACCTAACAAAGACTATTATTCGACTTCATCAAAGTGGATTATTAAAGTTGCAAGCCTAAGGTCTGAGATTTTGATTTGACACGTGCATCTTTAAAATTTTAACATAAAAACAATATCTTGAGATGTTTTGGGGATTGAAAAGACCTTGAGAGCAATGAATCGAGAGAACAAAAATGAATTAAAAAATTAAGCTTAATTAAATGAGAAGTTGATTGCATCGGTAAACTAAATTAGATAGATTCAATGACTAAGAGGATATATTTATCTGTTGGATGTTGTTTAATCCGCTACTGATGGATATGATTCTCCTAAAACTCTAATAAAGCATATCAGAAAATAGCCCAAGCAATCTCCAAGAATAAAAAGTGAAACATAGAGATTTCAGGTTGTTAAACTTTTAACTTTTTAAATTTTGAATTTGGTTTTGATTTAGTCTTTAAATTTTAAAATGTTATAATTTTCCGATTGAGATTTGAGTTTTGTTTCAATTAGAACGAAGGTAAGAGTTACGATGAAGATTCTTCCTAAAAAAAAGAATTATGAGTGACAAAAAACACAGTATTTAAAGATGGTTGACAAGCTAGAGTTTCATGGAGACTATGGAGGTAGCCAAATTTATCAGAGAAGAAAGAGGGATAAAAGAAAGGGAAGGATGGTAATGGCTATATCAATAGCCTCTCTTAGCAAAAACAATATATAAAACTCGAATTTTTTTGTCAAAAATTAAATTGAGCACATCATCAAAGTCAAATCAATTTAAGTGCTACATCAATATTGTGTTAAATCAATAAAGAGCCAAGACTATTTAGAATTATATTCAAATCTCAAGAACTAAAGTATTATTTTGAAACTTTAAATTGAAAATAGACATGAATTTTAGGGACAAAAATATGTTATATATCCTTTAATTTTTAACGATTTTATTAAGATTTATGATTAAAACTTTTTGTAATTGTAAATACCAAATACCTTAATGTTAACTGTTAATTTACTTATTTTACCTTCAATATTGTTATAGTTATATAATACTATTCATTTGAAGGAACAAAATAATTCTAAGGTACAAGCACAACATTATGTGGGGAGTGAGAATTTGGAACTTGTACGCATTTTGTTAAGAATGTCAAAGTGAATTTAAATAAATGATTTTTCAAGTGGTCTTATTTCTTAAAGTTCGAAGCTTCGATCCCGATCCTCTCAATTGTCATACACAAATAAAAAAAAACTTGTAGTTAAAATTAAAATTTGATAAAAATATACTTAAGTTAACTTGATCAATTCACATATCTAAAAATCATGTTACAAATGTAACTCGTAAAATTTAAAACACATGAATAAGATTAAATATCCTAACCATCTATATGTACTAAAGTGAGTTCAGCTCAATAAATATAAAGTATGTGTTAACGATAAAGAGATCTATAATTCAAATCTTCTATCCATCTATTGTACTTAAAAAACACAATCTCGAAGAAAAAATTCTCTTTTTCATTCAACATTTGTCATGTCATTAAACAATATATTATTTTTTGAAAGAAAATACTTATATTAAGACGAATTATTTATCATTTTAGGGTATTTTTAGAAAGTATGTATTTGTAAAAATAAGGTGATTTGCAAAAGAAAGAGCATTTTGTTGCCTTATTCATTTTGTCGTCTTAGTTTTCGTTTCTTTTATTTTTTTGGTCAATAGAACAATGCATGTATCTTTTTCATCACGTTATTTTTTTTTTCTAAAACCATTTTTTTAACTTTTCCATCTTCTATATTGTTTTCATTTTTATTTTAGAATTTTTTTTTCATCTACTAGATTTTTTTTATAGAGATGTTTTCAAATGTAGCAAAATTATACTTATTTATAAACATAACAAAATTGTATTTTCTATTGATGATAGACCACAATACACACAAACATCTATCGGACACTCGTAGATGTCTATTTGTAAATATTTTCAAAAGTTTTGCCATTTAAAACATTTTTTTTTTATCTTTTATACCTTAATACGCGATTATATGATTTTTTTATGTTGATATATGTGTGAATTTTTTTCTTTAGATTTTTTCTTGGAGATATGATTTTGTGGGGAATTTATAATATTGATGTTATATAAGTATTAATACCTTAAATATTATATTTTGTAAATACAAATAAAGAGATATGTTCCACTAACTTTGGGTTAGATTTCATTTTTTTTCTCCTTTTCTTCTTCTCTATCCCCTTTTTTCTNAGAAGCCTTGGGTTTGTTCTAAGATCTAGAGCGTAGGAAATTTCTCCTTGGTTTTAGATTCAAAACAAAGGGGAAATCATCGTCAACACCATTTTAAATTGCCAAACTTAAGGAAAACTAAACCCTAAACCCTAAAAGCCAAACTTAAGGAAAACTATAAGCAACCAGCACCTATCATCTTCAACCTACATCTTCTTGGCTAATTTTCTGGTTATTTGAGGTATGACTACATATTTTAATAATAAAAGAAGAAGGCAATGGAGGTGGCAGATGTTATTATTTGAATCTTGAAGACATATTTCAGAAATAGGAGGGACAGTAAACACAATAGAGGCGATTATTGATGGAACTATCTACAATAATTTTGGTTTTTAGATTCACTTCTGAACTAACGTCATATGTTATATGATGATGGATTATAAACTGGTATCGTATCACGTGTCATTGTAGGATATGATGATGGATTATTTTTAAGAGTAGTTTGGAACCGCCATCAAATCTTTGGAAATCGTAAATTTACGATGACGGTTGTTTATGATAGCATCTGTAGACACTGATGATTTACTATTACTGTTCGCCTTCTTTGTCCTTTTCTTCTCTGCTTTCCTCATTTTTATATTCAAAATACCTTCTGCTGAATTCAACTTCTCGGTTTTCCTGCTAGTTGCAACTTGTCCCTTACCTTTGCTCTTGTCGCTGCCGTCTTCTTCCTTCTCCATCGACTCGTCCTCCACTATTATCCATTGCATTCTCCAGGACTTCGTCGTCTTGCATAGATGGCTCGGCATTCACATTCTAAATAACAGAAAATCATTCAGTTATGAGAAAACAGAGAAATCTATTAAAAATGATTTAGATGTGAAAGAGGATAAAAGAAAAAGAAGCATACATTTGGCTTTTGCATGTTCTCATCAAAATTCAGTGGACAACTTGGGGGAACTTCAACACAAGATTGAAATCATCGACAGATTTGAGGCTTCCAACGAATGAAGATTCACGACCATAAACTTTGTCAATGTTGAACTCTTTCCCAAGCTCTGCGACGACCCTTGCTTCTGAAGGTTCTACCTGACTAGCTCCTAACTGGTGGCATTGTGTAATATGGAATTTTACCTATGACATCAAGCAAGCAGATATTAAAAAAATCAGGATTTGGAGAACATTTTTTTTTTGTATGGCAGAAGACATTTTCTTATGTCCTAAACTAAACAATAAAGCTAATTTATTATCAGAGAGAGAATGAACATTTTGTTCCGTTTGGTGTGTGTTGTTATCTCTCCAATTCCTTTTGCATTGATAACTTCTATTCTGTTATTACAAGTGATGAAAAAGAACTTCAAGGTTGTTAGAAATTAGTTATACAAGCTGTCTTTATATACGTCTGTAATTTCTTGTACAAGTAAGAGAGTGGAAAAGAAAATTTATGAGATCAAGATAGCTAACTACTTATCTTGTAAGTTCTTGTTGTAACTCTCCAATCAGAAATCATCAGCTTCTCCGTGGACGTAGGCTACTTTTGGCCGAACCACGTAAAACTCTTGGTGTTCTTCTTCTTCCTTTATCTTCTTAAATTTCTATCGTTTACCTCAACACCCTTATCGTTTAGACAGATACTCGGCAGCACCATCATCGTCTAGATGATCCTCGGCAGAACCTTCTGAAGGATCTCATACCGAGAGTTCCATGAGCGCATTCGGATCGCTCCAATCTCACCATGACCGAAATATAACAATATACATTCATCACATACAGTTATGCAAATAAATCTAATTATCGGCATGCTATGAACAACAAAAACATAAGGGAAGGAGTTCTGTACCAGTTGAAGACTATCTTCAAACTCCAGGACTCCAACGCAGTGGAAACCCTCCAAGAGATCTACCAACACTCGATAGGAATGTCGACTGTAACAACAAAATCAATGCGAATACGAACGCCACAACGGGGACGACACCACCACTAATGAGCCCCGGGTATTCTCAGAGTGAAAACCCAAAGGGTGGGCTTTGGTGAATTTGGTAGAGGACGGAGGAAAAACGAGTCATGTAGGCGATAAGCAAGTAGGAGAGAAAACAATGCTATCGTATAGCTTATTTTAATTAATAACAAATATGTTTATAGAGTGTTTTACAAACTAGAAGACTACTAGAGGAAATTAAGAACACTAATCCCACACTTTGATGTCCAGCCTTTGGCAAAAAATACACACTATAAATGCTACTCTCAACGTAGTAATCAAAGTACTGACAATAAACTCTTGTCAAAAAATAGCCTTTCTTTGACCGACTATTTTTCACATGAGCAATCCTTATAATTGCCACATTACTCAATACCACATGCATACCAACAATTTGGCCAAATAATTATCTTCCTTGGGCCGATAATTATCCGCATAAATTCATGAATATGTACATCTTAATATTCATAAATTAAACCGGTCTAGATAATAGAAGGCTACTTTGGTAACATAATTATTTTTTACCAATTCAAATCTACACAATAATATAATAGTACTATTGGACAAAAATAAAGGAGGAAGAATACCAAATAGTCTTTACCAATATATTGCATACACATAATACAATTAAAGCAACATAAACATATGAAATCGCCAAATATCATCAATCAAAATTTTAAATTTAAATTCAACTAAAAATATCAATCAAATTTAAATTCAAATTACCGACATTATCAATCAAATTAAATTTAAATTTACTAAATTCATTGAATAAACCCATTAAATTCTATTAGGGCTTAAAAAATCCGAATCTTTGGCTAACTTTCGCAACAATTAGCCTAGGAAAAGGAAATTCAATTCTAGAAGAATCAATGATCACGCAAAAAATGACAGACGATAGTTAGAAACATTTAATGAACGCACAAATAATGATGAAAGTAGCACTTGTACAGAAACCTCTCAGACTTGCAGCACTCCGAATCCCAATTTTTTACTTCTGTTTTGAATCTTTTTTCATAAAAAAATTTGTCATAAATGAAACAGACTTACAAAAGACTCGATTTACAAACAATTTGCCCAAAAAAAGGGTTTGAACAATAATCATCTAATCATTAAATTGTAAATCTATGATGCAAAAAAAAAAAAAAAAAAACAATTGCAAACCTCAAACTTTTCTTTACCGAATAATTGAATCATAAACATGGTAAACGATAAAAGTTCCGATAATCTAACATAAAAATTCAAGCTTTGATGCCACTTGATAGCATAAATATTTAAATCCTATATTGAATAGATTTAACCCTAGGATCATTTATTCTAAATTGTCAAGAAATAAATAACATATCGGATTCCATTGTGATTGATGATAGCTTCAAGATGACGATGGCTTAAGATGACTATAGCCTTCCTCAATCAAAAACTTCGAATGCCCTTAGTGTATCTCTCTCTAGATGAGAATTCAAAAAGACTGAGTGCTTATTGTTTGATATATTGGGGACTAACAGCCCTAAGGTCACTAACCCTAATTAACTACGAATGAGCTTCTATCTATTAAGTCTATACTCAATTAGGAATCTAGAACTTAATTAATTAAATCATAATATAGCCCAATCTAATAAATAACCCAATGTGATAAATTATTAATCCACATACATAGCCCATACCTTTAATTAAACATACTATTATTTAAATATATTAAAATGTTCTAATTTCTTTAGCTATAGTCTCTTTTGTATCATTATTTCTACATGATTTTGGAGATCAATGAGTAACGGTGACCTCGTGACTCTTTGGTTTGTAATATTCTCACTTGAACAACAATTAAAAGAGGTATGACAAATGTTTCTTGTTGATGTCTTTCAAGAAATTTTATTTAGCTTTGTTTGTTAAGACAAGGATGTCACAAGTTCTTGAAATGATTCCCATCGATTTTATTTGACTCTTAAACACTTCTTTATGCTTACTTTGGACAAAACTTTATGTTATGACCGTGATGGGATAGGTTATTGATATTGAATGTGGACGATATGATCTCTTTCTTTTCTTTTAATTTTTTTGCTTGATTTAAGTTTAGACTTAAAAAGTAAGCATCATAAAGTTTTCATTCTATAATTTCTCTTGAAACGTTCAATGTAAGTGAGATTTTAAGTCAGTTTCATAAAGTAGATTAGTCATACATATGAATAGTGTAATAAATTAGGAGATTATAGGTAGCTTGTAAATGTTTTTCTATTTGTCCTCTCCTTTTGTTTAGAGAACATTTCTCTTACTTTTGTAAACAAAAGGATAACAGAAGGTAAAAAAAGAAGGGCACAGTTGAATTAATAAAGGTTGTCTTTGTTCACTATATCTTAGATGTATATTATTTTAAGATTTAGGATATTCGAAAATTATGAAAGATTTTTATAGCCTTTTTCGTTAGCTATATTTATCTGTTATTTCTTATATGCAAACATCCTAATTGTTTTTCTAACAAATATCATAAATGAAATAACAATGTATTAATTATAAACAAAATGAAATATATAATAGTAACAAAAAGAAAATCCATGACCCTTCATACACATCCTTAAAATAGATTTGCTCACTTGTTGATAATTACCTTAACAAAGACTATTATTCCTTCATCAAAGTGGATTATTAAAGTTCAAGCCTAAGGTCGAGATTTTGATTTGACACGTGCATCTTTAAAATTTTAACATAAAAAACAATATCTTGAGATGTTTTTGGGGATTGAAAAGACCTTGAGAGCAATGAATCGAGAGAACAAAAATGAATTAAAAAATTAAGCTTAATTAAATGAGAAGTTGATTGCATCGGTAAACTAAATTAGATAGATTCAATGACTAAGAGGATATATTTATTGTTGATGTTGTTTAATCGCTACTGATGGAAATGATTCTCCTAAAACTCTAATAAAGCATATCAGAAAATAGCCAAGCAATCTCCAAGAATAAAAAGTGAAACATAGAGATTTCAGGTTGTTAAACTTTTAACTTTTTAAATTTTGAATTTGGTTTTGATTTAGTCTTTAAATTTTTAAAATGTTATAATTTTTCCGATTGAGATTTGAGTTTTGTTTCAATTAGAACGAAGGTAAGAGTTACGATGAAGATTCTTCCTAAAAAAAAGAATTATGAGTGACAAAAAACACAGTATTTAAAGATGGTTGACAAGCTAGAGTTTTCATGGAGACTATGGAGGTAGCCAAATTTATCAGAGAAGAAAGAGGGATAAAAGAAAGGGAAGGATGGTAATGGCTATATCAATAGCCTCTCTTAGCAAAACAATATATAAAACTCGAATTTTTTTGTCAAAAATTAAATTGAGCACATCATCAAATCAAATCAATTTAAGTGCTACATCAATATTGTTTAAATCAATAAAGAGCCAAGACTATTTAGAATTATATTCAAATCTCAAGAACTAAAGTATTATTTTGAAACTTTAAATTGAAAATAGACATGAATTTTAGGGACAAAAATATGTTATATATCCTTTAATTTTAACGATTTTATTAAGATTTATGATTAAAACTTTTTGTAATTGTAAATACCAAATACCTTAATGTTAACTGTTAATTTACTTATTTTACCTTCAATATTGTTATAGTTATATAATACTATTCATTTGAAGGAACAAAATAATTCTAAGGTACAAGCACAACATTATGTGGGGAGTGAGAATTTGGAAACTTGTACGCATTTTGTTAAGAATGTCAAAGTGAATTTAAATAAATGATTTTCAAGTGGTCTTATTTCTTAAAGTTCGAAGCTTCGATCCCGATCCTCTCAATTGTCATACACAAATAAAAAAAAACTTGTAGTTAAAATTAAAATTTGATAAAAATATACTTAAGTTAACTTGATCAATTCACATATCTAAAAATCATGTTACAAATGTAACTCGTAAAATTTAAAACACATGAAATAAAGATTAAATATCCTAACCATCTATATGTACTAAAGTGAGTTCAGCTCAATAAATATAAAGTATGTGTTAACGATAAAGAGATCTATAATTCAAATCTTCTATCCATCTATTGTACTTAAAAAAACACAATCTCGAAGAAAAAATTCTCTTTTTCATTCAACATTTGTCATGTCATTAAACAATAATATTTTTTTTGAAAGAAAAATATTATATTAAGACGAATTATTTATCATTTTAGGGTATTTTAGAAAAGTATGTATTTGTAAAAATAAGGTGATTTGCAAAAGAAAGAGCATTTTGTTGCCTTATTCATTTTGTCGTCTTAGTTTTCGTTTCTTTTATTTTTTTGGTCAATAGAACAATGCATGTAATCTTTTTCATCACGTTATTTTTTTTTTTCTAAAACCATTTTTTAACTTTCCATCTTCTATATTGTTTTTATTTTTATTTTAGAATTTTTTTTTCATCTACTAGATTTTTTACCAGGATAAGGTTTCCCTCCTATATCCACGTACTATAAACCATTTTGGTTATCACTCAAGACATGATCCACTTGTTTGTCACCACATACATGCTTGAGTCACATACAGATAACCAGGGATTTTATGTTTATTGGTTTGTGGTAAAGCAAATAAAACAATTAACTGAGCAAAATACAAAATGTGAAGTAAATATCATCTATTAACAACACAAACGTTCGTATATACTTTTTACAAACGACAGGACACGAGACTTTAGGGCATCAACCTCAACACCTTCATCGTCTAGATGAATCTTACCTCATCATCTAGATGAATCACGGCTATACCTCAATCGTCTAGACGAATCTCACCTTCATCATCTAGACGAAGACCAGCAGCATCTCCCTCTGGTTCTCCCTCTCTTCAATCTCAGTTTCCTTCTGCAACAAAGAAAAGAAAGGGTTAGTCATTGAAGTCTCTACATTTTTCCTGAGTGCTTGAAGTTAATCTAAGCCATCAAAGTGTAGGTTAAAGATCTTTCTTCACGTGGATTGTACTTTTAGCACACTGTTTTGTTCAAGTGCATTTTCTTCAGTGGTTTTGGTTTTCTCTTCGGGCCAGACTTTCAACTAAGCCCAATTAAATTTGCTTCAAGAAAGCAATGTTTCATATAGCCCATCAAGCCTATCAAGCCCAAAAAGTGGTATCAAAGTCTGCAAGAAAACTTTAAGATTAGTCAAGATTCTAAAGAAGCAAAATCTTGGAGCTTTCAGACAGAATTTGGAGCAAAATGGCAGTAGCAAGATATGACATTGAAAAGTTTGATGGGAAAGGAGACTTTGGCTTGTGGAAAGCCAAGATCAAAGCCATTTTGGGGCAACAAAGGGCTTAGAAGGCCCTTGAGGATCCAGCCAAGTTGCCAATTACTGCAACAGAAGAAAAAAAGGAGAACATGGAGCTAATTGCTCATGACACACTTGTTCTTAATTTGTCAGATAGTGTTCTAAGACAAGTGATCGACCAAGAAACAACATTCAAGATGTGGACTAAGCTGAATGAGCTTTATGAGACTAAGAATCTGCCCAACAAGCTTTTCCTAAGGGAAATGTTTTTCACTTTCAAAATGAGTGCTTCGAAATCCTTGACAGAGAACTTAGATGACTTCAAAAGGATTACTACTGAATTCAAGACTCAAGAAGAAGAGATTGGGGTAGATAAAGAAGCCTTTGTGCTTCTTAACTCACTGCCAGATTCCTATAAGGATGTAAAGACTGCCCTAAAATATGGTAGAGACTCTCTAACTACTGATATTATCATTTCAGCCCTTAAAATCAGAGAGATGGAGCTCCTAACTAGCAAGGAAGATAAACCCAGTGCTGAGGGTTTATTTGTCAATGGTAAGTCAAAATAGAATAATAAGGAAAAGGGGAAACAAAGCTCAACAGAAGAAGGAAAAGAAAAAATACCAAGGTTAGACGTAAATATTGCAAAAAGCTAGGACATCTAATCAAGGATTGTAGAACTTTAAAGTGAAAAAATGAGCAGAAGAACAAGCAACCACAACCTCAACAGAAAGCCCAACAAAATCAGTCAAGTAAAGCCTCAGTTTGTGAGGATTCTTACTTCTATTCAGATGCTTTAGCTACATCAAATTGGAAGACAGATGAAGAATCTAATAAGAACCTAGATTGGGTTCTAGACTCAGGGTGTTCTTTTCACATGACACCCTACAAAGACTGGTTCAGCACTTATAGAGAGTTGAATGGAGGCTCTTCTACATGAGTAATAATAACTCATGTCCAATGGTTGGTATTGGTTCTGTTTCACTCAAACTTGAAGATGGATCAGTCAAACTATTGAGAAATGCTAGACATGTGCCTAAGTTGAAGAGAAATTTGATTTCACTAGGCATGCTTGATTCTATTGGTTGTGAATACAGAGGAAAGGAAGGCTACTGTGAAGTTTTGAAGAACAGTAAGCCTATTTGATAACTTGTAGAAATACAAGTTATTTATGCTATTTTATTTAGATTATGCGGCAAAAAGAAGGAAAAGTTGTGTCGATAGTATAAGAATTGGCTTAGAAATATGAAAATTATAAAGTGTCGCAAACACACCCACTAACTCCATTGCGATGGCGAAATGGAATGTCCAAGTCTTTGTTTTGCATGAAATAGGTCACCGCATGCATTAATTGCTCAAGGATAATATGTACAATGCATCTACACAACATGCGCCAATTGATCTAGAACGAAAAATGGTTAATGCAATTGCAGCGCATGCGACGATTGTTCATGGATTCAAGCGATCAACGCATTTCCACTGCATGCGGTAATAAAAACAACTACACCGCATGTGGCGATCGATCGAAGATGTGAAGAGCAATGCATTCGCAGAGCATTCTGACAAGTGTACAGCTTTTTGTTGTACGATTCTGACAGATTGATCGTGGAGTAGAGCAGACATTTCCACTATGCCATGACAGGAATTATCAGAATTTACATAATGGGACCACCAATACAAGAGTCGAGGTCTATAAATAGCTTCCTTGAATTCATTGCAAAGGTGAAGAGACGTTACAGAGAAAATCCAAGAGAACGACGAGAAAAGGCTGAAAGGTGAGTCTCTGAGCAAGAAATTATTCTCATTCTCGAAGCAGAAGCTCTGTGCAAGAGGTCAATTCTACCGGGAAAGCAAGCCTGAGAGGGAAGCTTTCCACTCCATCTCATCCACACATCGGTAAGCACAACGTCTCTGATCAGGATCTGTGTCAAGACATTGACACGCTTTCCGTATTTATTTCTATTCTTTCATTCATCTACTGTGTTCATCTTCTTTAATCTTCCATTCACAAATCATGTATCAAATGCTGATCTTTAGATTTAGATATCATCATCGTCATCATTATCTCTCTATTCCTTTCCATACATTTATCATCCATTTTCTCAATCTTGTGTCCTTAATCCCCTGGGTAAAGGGGAAGAATTAAAATAGTGAGTTAATCCTTGTTAAGGTAATCGGGTGAGTTTAGCTAAAGCATGCTCGACGACATCTTCACCTATGAGAGTAGAAGTGAAGATATCATTCTGCATATCGAGAGAAGGTTGGAAGAATGCATTAACTAAAGCGAGAAGTATTTCCAAAGATGGAAACAACCTTGCGTTCATTACGTTCATCCTTGTTTCACCATAGACGTATGGGAACGCGGTCGATCACTGAAAGGTGTAAGCCAAGGGAAAGAAAAACCTCAGTTGCGTCCTTAACGGGATTGACGAACTTGCGATGTCCTCTCCCTTAACTCATTCCTTTTCTGATTCATCCACAAGACTTGCCACCGCATTCATTAGATTCTTTTGTACAATTTCACAACCAGTCCTCACCCTGTAACATTAGTAGTTTAGTCATTTATTTTATCATCGCATTTTATTTACAATGCAATTTACATTTCTGCACAAACCAAATTCTTTATTCTTTATGATAAACCGGTCGCATTTACCACACTAGTATCACATCTAAACAACAACAATCCCCGTGTTTGACCTCAGGTCATTCTGAGAAACTTGCGTTAGAATTATACTTGGTTCCAACATAAGAAAATTTGTGACACGCACTACATCATCGCATACTACGAAGCATATTACCATCAACGCATACACATAGACTGTAGTATCGCAACAATATCTTTATCGCAAAACACTTGAGCGCATCATCATATTCATATTCATTCATAAGCAACGCATAAGATAAAGAAAAAATAAAAATTCAATATTACAAGTTTTTGGTGCCATTGTCGGGAACAAGAACTTGAATCATCATTCATCAATAGTGTATAAGCGATATATATAGCATAACAACAACATCATCATCATTTTTAACCGTCAACAAGTTTTTGGCGCCGTTGCCAGGGACAAGAACTTAAATCATTCACATTCATCAGTAGTGCATAAGCAAGATATATATATAGCATAACATCAATCATCATTTTTATATTCAACAAGTTTTTACCGCCATTGTTGGGGACAAGAACTTGAATCATTCACATTCATCAGTAGTGCATAAGCGAGATATATATATAACAACATCATCATCATCATCATCATTTTTAATCATCAACACTATTCTTATAGGGGTCAAGATTAATGGTGTCTATGTTGTTCAAGGAGTTCAGAAAATTCATTCAGCCTTGATTGTGATTCAGAAGCAGCCTACTGAAGGAGATCTTTGGCACAAAAGACTCTCACACATTAGTGCCAAAGGTCTACAAGCTCTTATTAATAAGAGAATTCTACCTAAAGGAATTCATCAAAGCCTATCCTTTTGTGAACACTGTGTGATAGGCAAGGCTATGAGGCAGAGTTTTGTAAAGGCTCAACATACAACCAAGGTCATCCTTGACTATGTGCATTCGGACCTATGAGGTCCCTCATCTTTCCAATCCTTAAGTGGAGCCAGGTACTTCTTAACCTTTATGGATGATTATTCTAGAAAATGTTGGATATATTTCCTTAAATCTAAGGACTTAGTATTTGATAAGTTCAAAGAATGGAAGATTATGGTTGAAAAATTGTCTATTAGTCAAATTAAGTGTCTAAGAACTGACAATGGGCTTGAGTACTGTGCAGAAGAGTTTAATGTTTTTTGTAGACAACATGGTATTACTAGACACAAGACTGTTAGGTATACACCTCAGCAAAATGGGGTGGTAGAGAGATTGAATAGAACTATTATGGAAATAGTAAGAAGTCTACTGTCAGATGCAATACTTCCTGAAAAATTTTGGGCTGAAGCAGCTTCATATGCTGCCTATACCCTAAATAGATGCACTCATGCATCTCTTAATCTTCTAACTTCTGAAGAAAGGTGAACCAAACAACCTCCTACCCTAAATAATCTAAGGGTGTTTGGTTGCACTGGATTTGTACATCAGAACAAGGGAAAATTAGCTGCCCGAGCTGTGAAATGTATGTTTGTGGGTTTCATAGAAGAAGTAAAGGGGTTTAGAATGTGGCACCTTACAAAGAAGAGATGTATAATAAGTAACGATGTTGTTTTCAGGGAGGATGAGATGTTTATGCAGGGATCTACATCTAATATTACAGTACCTCAAATGAAAAATGATAAAATTAAGGTGGAGTAATTTCTCAACCCTAGCTCTGATCCTTCAAGCTCAGAATCACCTTTTGATCAACTACCTCATCTTGAAGAAGAAGTAGAAGATGTTATTTCTGATCCCGAGTAAGAAGAACCAAATTTGAGGGGGTACAACCTAGCTAGAGATAGGTAAAGAAGAACTATTGTGCCACCATCAAGATATGATGACTACTTAGCTTTAAATGCTTCAGATTTATATATTGATTCAGAACCCTCAATTTTTGAAGAAGCAGTGAGTTGTCCTAAAGCTAAGTTGTGGATAGAAGCAATGAATGAATAAGTGGATTCACTAGTCAGAAATAACACTTGGGAATTGACAGTTTTGCCCAAAGGTTGCAAGCCAATTGCATCCAAATGGGTATACAAATTAAATGAGGGATTCCCTAATGATCAAGGACCAAGATATAAAGCTAGGTTGGTAGCTAAGGGTTTTATTCAAAGACCAGGTGTTGATTTCAATGAGATATTCTCTTCAGTGGCCAAGTAGACTTTTATAAGACTATTATTGTCTATTGTGACTTAGAATAATCTAGAGCTGGAGCAACTTGATGTTAAAACAACTTTTCTACATGGTTTCCTAGAAAAAGTTATCTACATGAGCCAGCCTAAGGGGTATGAGGTCAGAGGGAAAGAAGACTATGTTTGCCTACTTTAAAGGTCTATCTATGGCCTTAAACAGTCCCCTAGGTGCTGGAACAGGAGATTTAGTGACTTTATGCAGAATAATGGCTTTAATAAGAGTTCCTATGATAGTTGTGTTTACATAAACACTGATACCTACACTCATCTTATCTATTTGTTACTCTATGCGGATGACATGCTATTATCAGGAGCAACCATGCAAGAATTAAATAAAGTCAAAGATCTACTCAAATCAGAATTTGAAATGAAAGACATGAGCAATGCAAAGGGAATACTAGGCATTGATATAATCAGAAACAGAAAATCAAATATTCTCAGCATTGATCAGTCACAATATTGTCAGAAATTGCTTAAGAAATATCATATGACAGAGGCTAAATCAGTTTGTACTCCTATTACTAATCATTTCAAACTCTCAGCAGAGAATTCACCTAAAGAATCTGACATTGAACACCAGAAGGTAATGTCAACTGTCCCCTATTCCTAAGTTATGGGAAGCTTAATGTATCTAATGGTGTCTACAAGACCGGATATTGCTTATGCTACTAGTCTGGTAAGTAGATATATGGCTAATCTGGGTAACAGGCACTGGGAGGCAAATAAGTGGATAATGAGGTACCTTAAGGGCACTACAAGTGTTAAACAAATGTATCAACAGCTTCCAGACAGAGAACCAGAACTAATTAGTATGTTGACTTTGACTATGCTGGAGACCTAAACAAGAGAAGATCCTTATTAGGCTATATCTTCCTATATGGAAGGTGTGTTCTAAGCTGAAAGGCTACATCAGTAGTAGCCCTTTCTACTACTGAAGCAGAGTTTATGGCTCTTTTAGAAGCAGTAAAAAAGGATTTATGGCTGAAGGGTCTCCTAAGTAATTTCGGGATCAAACAGAATACAGTAAAATTTTTTTGTGACAATCAGAGCACCATACATTTATCAAAGCATCCATAGTGTCACAACAGAACAAAGCATATAGATGTTAAATATCATTTCATTCGATAACAGATTGAAGCAAAACAAATAGAAGTGTTGAAAGTTCATACCTCAAAGAATGCCTCTGACATATTGACAAAGACTGTCACTTAGCTCAAACTTTAGAAATGCCTCGATATTATAGGGTTTGAGTTGAGAGACAAAGGTTAAAGAAGAAGAGATTCAGTACAGAGAAGCTGAAGAAACACTTGAAGTTTTCTTTCAAGGTGGAGATTGTTATTAAAAGTAATGAAAAACAACTTCAAGATTGTTAGAAATTAGTTATACAAGTTGTCTTTATATACATCTGTAATTTCTTGTACAAGTAAGAGAGTGAAAAAGAAAATTTGTGAGATCAAGATAACTAACTACTTATCTTGTAAGTTCTTGTTATAACCCCCCAATAAGAAATCATCAACTTCTCCATGGACGTAGACTACTTTTGGTTGAACCACGTAAAACTCTTGATGTTCTTCTTTGTCCTTTATCTTCTTAAACTTCTATCGTTTACCTCAACACCCTTATCGTTTAGACAGATACTCAGCAGTGCCATCATCGTCTAGATGATCCTCAGCAGAACCTTCATCGTCTAGACGAATCTTACCTCATCGTCTAGACGAATCATGACTATACCTCAATCGTCTAGACAAATTTCACCTTCATCGTCTAGATGAATCTTACCTCATCATCTAGACGAATCACAGCTTTACCTCAATCGTCTAGATGATTCTCACCTTCATCACTTAGACGAAGACCAGCAGTATCTCCCTCTAGTTCTCCCTCTCTTCTCTCTCGGTTTTCTTCTGCAACAAAGAAAAGAAAGGGTTAGTCATTGAAGTGTATGCATTTTTCCTGAGTGCTTGAAGTTAATCTCAACCATCAAAGTGTAAGGTGAAGATCTTTCTTCACGTGGATTGTGCTTTTAGCACACTGTTTTGTTCAAGTGCATTTTCTTCAATGGTTTTGGTTTTCTCTTCGGGCCAGGTTTTCAACTAAGTCCAATTATATTTGCTTCAAGAAAGCAGTGTTTCATATAGCCCATCAAGCCTATCAAGGCCAACATATTCAATAATGCCATCAGGAGTGGTTTAGTTGGCAAAAAATTCAACTTGTTAAGAATGAAAAATAATTGTTATACAAATCGAAATTAACCAACGTAATTTAAGTAGAAACAAAATGTAAGAAACAACTTTCAAAAGAATGTATCGGTAGAGGTTCTTATGGGAAAGTGGTCTCCAGTGGAGCTATTCATTAGTTGTCGTTAAAGTCAATGGAATATAATATGATGGAAGAAACTATATATTTTGGTGAATATTAAAGGATGCTCCGAAATTGTTAATGTCTCGGGAGAGGTATTTGCTTAATTTGAGGGGTTCTTTTGATTCTCTTTCTTACAATATAGTATTCGAGTACGGTTCAAAAAATCTGATGATTTGAAAAAATCGATCAATCCAACTCAAATAAGTTGATAACTCAACCCCTGTAGTTTAAGTTATCAACTTATTTAAGTTGGGTTGAGTTCAAATAAATAAAAATTTTATAGATTGGATTGGTTCATGGGTTCACCTAATATAATTCAAACCAACTCGAACCAACCCAAATTTATTATTGACTTTAAAATATATATCTTTTGTTACTTATAACACAATTATTTATACATATATTGGTTTTAGTTTAATTTAATTTCAATATTTTTTGAAAAATTTATTTTTCAACCACTCTTAAAAGTAATTTCTTTGCACTTTAAAAAGAAAATTTTCACTATATAAATTAAAATTGAGTAGTTAATCTTAATTCAATATACGAAAATAATTAAATTAGATTTTTACATATTTATATTTTGCTTATTTTTAGAAAAAAATTTAAATAAATGACTCGATTAACCCGAACCAACCCAACCCAAATATTTCATAGTTGGGTTAGATTGGGTTCATTTTTTAATAAGGTTTATTTAGATTAAAGAAATTTATGACCCAAATAATTGGATTGGATATAAAAAGTATTTCAACCCAACCTAACCCTAAAAGTACTTTTGTGGAGGTAGTTTAGCTGATTTTTATTACAAATTGTCAAAAACTGAGGTAAAAAAGTGTCTCAGCAATGATTGAGAGAGGTCTAATTAATTAGTTGTATTGATCATGAACAACGATTTGTACATGGCCATCTCAAGTCTGAAAATCAACACTTTACTCGATATATGGTCTTTGGGTTGTATTTTGATTGAAATGATTTCTAAAAAGCCAATATGGGGTGATTGTAAAACTAATTTGGGCCAGAAAACTACTATAAAAGGATAAATGATATGATTATTTCTCAACATCTCTATCCTAGCCAAGAGAAGAAAGGTTTGCTTAGATAGAAATTAAGAAACTATGAGCAATAAATTGTGAGAAATCAAATTTAATTTTTGAAAACTATAAATAAAAAATGAAATGGTTAGTAAATAGGACCTTAGACTTCGTTTGGTAACTATTTCGTTTTTTGTTTTTGATCTTTGAAAATTAAACTTATTTCTATTTCTTACAATAATTTGTATCTTTCTTAAATATCATGATTGAATTCTTATCCAAATTTTAAAAACAAAAACAAGTTCTTAAAAGTAACTTTTTCGTAGTTTTTAAAATATGACTTAGTATTTTAAATCATTGATAAAAAGTAGATAACAAATGAAACAAATTTGGAGATAGAAGTATTTATAGGCTAAATTTTCAAAAACAAAAACAAATAACATAATGGTTACAAAATGGGATCTTAGTTTTATTCATGTAATCCAATAGAGGTTTATTTAATTTAATATTTTATACTAAATTATAATTTAATTAATTAATTAATTTTGTTTAATTAATTATTTAAAATTAATTCAATTTTCATTTAATAAATTCAATTTACAGAAATTGATTTGGATTTAATCTATTTTGAATTAAATCATTTAATAATTAGAAAATTGGATTACATGGGATTATCCAAACTTTTGAAGTTTGAGTGGATTAATCCAAATCAAGACACCTTTCCCATTCAACTAATGCTCATTGAAGTGTCAATCTGCTTGCATATTCAATCTCTTTAAATACTCCATTTTTTATAGATTGGAGGATTCATGCAATTTATTTTCCAGAAAATATGTTTATTTCTCTAAACCCTCTTCCTTCTGAATTCAATTCACCTCATTTCAGAGATTCCACCTCTCAATTCAAGTTAGAGGATAGTAAAGAAGATCTTTGTGGTGATTTATTGTGAATTTGAAAATCCAATTTATAGAGAAAAACAAGATTTTCAGTGGTTCATCGAAGATATTGTTTTTCAGAAACACTTCTCTTGAAAAATTGTTTTAATGCATACTTTTAAATTTAAATTAAGTATAATAGAGTACTTATTGATTCTGATTGCTTCGATTGTTTACACGTTCTATCTATCAAGTTTTTTGTTTTTGGTTTTTTTAAATTGGGTTTGTTTTCTCGTCATTTCTTTTAAGCACAATCAAATAAGTTATAATTAATTAAGTTTCACTATTATCCACCCAGATTTTCCATGAAACTACAGGTTTCTACTTTGATTTTTTTTTTTTTTTTTTTTTGAGAATTGATTTAACATCGAGTGCAAAATATCGGAGGAGGGTTAGAATTAGCAAAAAGGGGGAAGGGCGAAAGCAAAAAGGGAAATGTGTGAGAAAGATACAGGGAGTTTAGGACTTTAAAATTTTTAGCAACATGTGATTGTTCTCTTTTTGCGGTCTTTTAACAACTTTTAATTGTAGTCTTTACAAAATGTTGTATTTAGATCACTATTAAATGTCTATTTGTTGTAGTGACATAAAAAAATAACGGCAAAAGGATCTATATAGCCGAGAAATTTACAAGAATAGAAAGTGGAATAAAGAGGGAAAAGAAGTGGAAACTTATCAAGTCCATGAAACAGTGTGTCGTTCCTGCTCGAAGCTAATTAGCAATTTGCAAATCATATGGCCCCAGATGATTCTATCATTAAATGTTCATCAACATTGATGCTTTTGGATAGGAAAACTTGGAAGCAATTCTAGACCTTTTTTATATTTTTCATCTTTGCAAAGCATGTCTACGACTATGGCTCTGGTGACATATCCTTTCGAACCATCCTATGAAGAAGTTCAACCACTTTCTCAAATTTATTACTTTTGCAGAAACCACTCATAAGTATATTATAAGTAATTATGTAAGGCGTACACCCATTTTCTTCCATCTTTTGAAACAAACTATTTGCTTTATCTACTTGTTCCTCTTTACAAAACCTATGGATCATAATGGAATAAGTCACAACATTTGGTTGATGCCCTTCCTGGGATAGTTTTTCGAAAAGCTCCCAAGCAGTTTTCCTGCTTTACATAGGCCATCAATTAGACGATTAAAGATTTCTATGTCCAACTTCAAGTCGTATGATTTTAGCTCATTAAAAAGTTTCATCGCTTCGAATAAACAACCATTCTTACACAGCCCATCCAAGAAAATAGCGTATATACATGAATTTGCAGCAATACCATCAGCTTTCATCACACTGAATAGCTTCTTTACATCACCAACCTTACCTACCAGAAAAAACCCTCTTAACAAGGCAATATATTGTTGGGGTTGATGCCCTAAAGTCTCGTGTCTTGTAGTTTGTAAACAGTTTGTACGAATGCTTGTGATGTATAATATATGATATTTACTTCACTTCTTGATTTTGCTCACCTGAATGTTTTATTTGCTTTACCACAAACCAATAAACTAAAATCTCTAGTTATCTTTATGTAATTTAAGCATGTATGTGGTGACATACAAGTGGATCATGTCTTAAGTGATAACCAAAAGGATCTGTAGTATATGGACATAGGAGGGAAACTTTATCCTGGTAACGCTACGGATGCGGCCCGTTTTGTGGAATAGTTACAAGTGTTATGATTTGTCACAGATGGTCTGATCTTGATCATTCATGTAGGGGACATGCGAGCGAGGGCGTCCTATACAAAGAGTTTGTATAAGACCTGACCACGAAGTGTTAACGTCTCGTTATATAACACTATTCATGACAAAGACTTCACTTCATTAGGATGACCATAGGTAACATGACTTCAATCATGAGTGAGTTGGGAACTCCTGCCATTGAGGGTGGTACTTTTGATTTGCATGGGTGCGAGTGGCCAGGCCGCTGACTCAAACCTACCACTTTGGGGATTCGTCTGATTTGAGAGCTGGGAACTCAGCTACACAAGATGAAATTCACTCATTCCCTGAAGTAGGGATAAGTAGATAGATAGCTCCCTTAAGGGCTGATTCTAGGGCTTGATGTGGCGCTACACACCTTCTCATGGCCCGAGAGGTGTTCATACATAGTTGGATTATGTTTTATTGTTCATTAGAGGGATCAGTGGTACTTAAGAAGTGAGATGTAACCACAGGGGCAAAACGGTAAATTGGCCCAGCTGTACTTACGAGCATTTGTGAAGGGTTATCGTACTCATTATTGGTTATATCCAATGGACATAAAAATATATATGTGATAAGAAGAGTTCAGTTATCAGTCTTTAGTGGAATGCCTAACAGTTAACAAATGGAGAATCTCGTGGCTAAAGAATTTAGTCAGCTATTCACGTACTGTTGGAGCTTCGAGCCATAGATCCATAAGGTCCCCTTGGTAGCTTGGATACAAGTTGAGAATTAGTTTTTGGGTTAGTTTGAAATGTTCAAATTGACAAGAGGGGTTCGATTATATATGATATAATTGAATTGGTTAATTATATATGATATAGGTGATTAAACGTATGAGATACATTAATTTGGAGAAAATTGGATATAAATATGATTTATATCAAGTAGAGGAGAAAACACTATAGTTGATAATGATATCAAACTATAGGTTAAGAATATAATATGATTATATTCATTATTTAATTAATTGGACGGTTATGAGATAATAGGCCGAAGTTTTCTTCGGATTCGTGCGAAAGTGGGAAGTTGAATTCAGTTCTAGTAACTAAAGAATAAAATGAAAATAGTTTTCATTTTGCAAGAGATCCATAAATTCACTCACGGTGTGAAAGCCTTCGATCGCTTGGTGTTGAGAGCCTATACGATAGTGTCCGCCTTCCTAAACGATCGCACACCCGCGTCTCTAAACGATCGCTTGGCATTTACTACACGACCATGTACCCCGCTCTAAACGATCAAGCACACCCGATTATATGATAGTCTTCCTGTTTCTCCCACTTGCTTTTTCGTAGTACACGATTGCTTTTCCTCCTCCCCTCTACCAATTTTATTAAAGTCCACCCTTTGGATTCTCACTCCGAGAATACTGAGAGCTTCGAGTGGTGGTGTCGTCCCCGATTGCTTGTTGTTCGTGCGCTGCTGATCGTGTAGACGACCGTGGTGCTGCTGGATGATTGCTTGTTGGACAAGAAAGAGTGAAAGGAGTTCGCTCACGTTGGATCGAGTTCTTGTGAAGACTGTCTTCAACTGGTAAGTCTCTCGATCTTTTGTATTTATCTTTTAAAGCATGCCAGTAATTAGTGTTTTCAATGCTTATATGTTTGTTTGAATGTATGTGTAGAAATTCTGTCACAATGAAATTAGAAAGTGTTAGCTTTTATGTCCTAAAAACTCGTAGTTTGTAAAATAATAAATATTTTCTATTATCAATATACTTATTATTGATCTTATAAATTGTATGTAAGTCTAAATCCAATAAACTAAGACCCATGACTATTGTATGAGTACTTGAACTTTATGTGAAGACATAAGAGTGGATCGGGTTCGAGTAAATAGTCAAAATGATCTATGGTACATGAATGAGGTTGTGTACCTTATTCTAGTAACACCGTTGGATGCGGCCTACTTTGTAGTTGTTACAAAGAGTTATAAAGTGCTACATACGATGTGATCCTAATTCGTACATGTTATGACATGAGGAGTGGAGGCGTCCTATGCAATGAGTTTGCATAAGACTAAGACCAAGAAATAAGTCACTCTTACTT
Source organism: Benincasa hispida (assembly GCF_009727055.1). NCBI lineage: Eukaryota > Viridiplantae > Streptophyta > Magnoliopsida > Cucurbitales > Cucurbitaceae > Benincasa > Benincasa hispida. Next base: position 22,957,955 of record NC_052357.1, read on the forward strand.
TATAACGTTGTTTACTGTTTAAGACTAACTATTTTACCTAGATGACCTAGGTAACTCGATCTTAATCCTGAGCTAACTATGAACTCCTGTTTATTTGGGATTGTCCTTAGATTTGCATAGTTGAGGATTGGCTCAATAGCGTCGGCTCAATAAAACTCCCATTTCAGGGGTAAGACTAGATAGATAGCTCGGGATATAGGGTGCAAGACAGAGTTCACACCTACCTGATTTAGGGATAGGAGAAAAGTTGTTCTCTCAAGTACTGAATTCAGGTCTTGAACAAGGGGCCCCGCCCTCTCACTAGGCTGAGAGAGTTTTGGTTTAGTGATTGGATCACAAACCTGTTCATTAGAGGATCAGTAGGGACTTGAGAAATAAGACGTAATCTCGGGGTAAAACAGATATTTGACCCAGTCGTTATTACGAACAACATGTGAAGGGTCGACTTGCTGATTATGGTTAAATCACGTGGACATAATATATCTACAATGAGGGGAGTGCAGTTATGGGCTTTAGTGGAGTGACCCATTTTTTAACCAATGGAGATTAATCTGGTCTAATGAGTTTAGCCAATTAATCTCGTATCGTTGGAGCCCGTGATTTGTAGGTCCGTGAGGTCCCCCTAATAGCTTTAACGGACTAGCTCTAGAATAACGTGATAAGTTAATTTGAAACGTTCAAATTAGGATTAAGGAAATTAGTAATTATATGAGATATAATTATGTTTAATTTTATAATTAAACGAAATATGAGAATTTATATATATTTAAATATGATTTAAATATATAAAGATGGATATGTGTTAAAATTAATTTAATATTTGATATTAAATTAATTAAGTTTTATTTAATAATTAATTTATGAAATTAATTAAAATTTTCATTTTAAAAATCAAAATAGATTTTTTAAATCAAATTTTGATTTTATGATAAAGTTGAAAAATTAGAAAACAAAACACACAATATGGAAAAAGAGGTTTTTCCATTATCCATATCTAAGTAGCTCACTCAAATGGCATTATCATGGCCTTGTCTTCTCCAAGCATGAGTTGAAACTCATGCAACTCTTTTCTTTGCATGTTGATCTACAATATAATGAAGAGATTGGAGTAAAAATCGAGCATGCACTCTATTGAGATTTTGAGAGAAAATTTGGTCTGAAGAAAGAGTTCTTCAACTATTTTTCTGTAGTGAGCATTTCTCCTTCTACCCTTGATTCAAGCTTGTTTTGAGTCCCAACACTCAATGTAGAGCACCAAGAGAGTAGTGGGGAAGATCTTGAGGTGGTCTACAATAAGATTTGGAGAAGATAGCAACTGGTGAAAGAGCTTTGGAGAAGTTCTACAAGAGGTATGTCTTGAAACTCACTTGTTTCTGCAAAAGTATGCTTTATATTTTGCCAAAATTAGTGAATTTGAATGCTTAGATGATCCTTGTGTTTCCGTTATTGTTGATACAATCCTACATAAAGATCCGCTTCCGCTTATAGGTACTCTTGCATAAGAGTTCCTTCACATATGTTGTCACGTTTGGTCTCTTACCCACTTGAATCATTTCGTTGTAAAGCTTCATTGCTTCTTCCACCTTCCAAGTTTTACAATATCCATTGATTAGCACATTGTAGTTAATCACATCAGGTTCACATCCCTTACTTGGCATACTAAGGAACAATTCCCTGGCACTATTCAGATCACCAACCAAAAAAAACCCCTCAATCAATGAACTATAAGTTAACAAATCTGAAATGTTGCCTGTCTGAATCATCATCTCTAGCAACTTCTGAGCCTCGTTAACCTTTCCTATCTTACAAAGCATATCAATCAACACATTAAATGTGACCGTATTTGGTCGAACACCTTGATCCACCATCTCATTGAACAAACGTTTGGCCTCATCCCACTTTCGAACACAACAAAATCCATGAATCAAAGAGTTATAAGATATCACACTGCCAGTCATTCCCTGGGCTTTCATTTCCTCGAAAAGTTCTTTTGCCTCATCTTCGCGTCCAACCTTACAAAGTCCATCTATAATGATACTATAGGAAATATCATCAGGCTTACAATTAATCCCATATCGACCAGTGTCATTGAGCATTTCTTGATGCAACTTAAGTGCAATGTTAATATTCTCGGTTTGGCAGAGCCCCTTGATTAAAGTTCCAAAAGTAACCACTTCAGGCCTACAACCTAACTTTTGCATTCTCATAAATAGTCGTGTTGCTTCACTAATCCTATGCTCCACGCACAAGCCCTTAAATCCAATGTCGTATATGTCACTAGATCAGGAATATAACCTGTCCTTAAAATCATTACCATGGCCACAAGAACCTTCGCTTAACTCGATTCACATACAAAGGCAGATTATATCAATATATTCTAAGTGAATAAATAAGGCAAAAGTCGTGTGTTGCTTCACTAATCCTATGCTCCACGCACAAGCCCTTAATCAATGTCGTATATGTCACTAGATCAGGAATATAACCTGTCTTAAATATCATACCATGGCCACAAGACCTTCGCTAACATCGATTCACATACTAGAGGCAATTAATCAATATATTCAATGTGAATAAATAAGCAAAAGTCGTGTTGCTTCACTAATCCTATGCTCACAGCACAAGCCCTCTAAATCAATGTCGTATAATGTCACTAGATCAGGAATATAACCGCTGTCTAAAATCATTACCATGGCACACAAGACCTTCGCTAAACTCGATATCACATTACAAAGGCAATTAATCATATATTCAATGTGAATAAATAAGGCAAAAGTCGTGTTGCTTCACTAATCCTATGCTCCACGCCAAAGCCCCTTAATCAATGTCGTATATGTCACTAGATCAGGAATATAACCTGTCCTTAAAATCATTACCATGGCCACATGACCTTCGCTAACTCGATTCACATTACAAAGGCAATTAATCAATATATTCAATGTGAATAAATAAGGCAAAAGTCCAGCAAGATGCATTTTATTATAGAGAGAAAATACTTGAGAGTAATGCTTACTCTTAGTAAGACCACCAAGTAGAAGATTGAAAGAAGAAATGGAAAGGGTAGGATTTGAACGCATCATTAGGTCAAAGAAATGTAAAGCTTCAGTTGTGTTAATCTTACCAGTCCTACAATTCTGTAGGAAATTGTGAAGCCGACGTTGAAACAAAAGCCCTTTTTTAAACATTTCTGGCGAAATCAGAGGCGATTCAACTGGTTCAGGTGGAAATAGAGAGGAGAGGTTAGGTTTGGAAGAAGCGGAAGGCAGCTTCTTTACCGTTGCGTGATCTAACTTCCTTTTTAGCATAATCTTTTTTTCTTTTTTTTAAGTACTTATTTTTTGATAATTGACAAAAATAGCTCTTTTGAAGTTTTAGTTTTGAGTTTTGGACCCTTTTTTAAAAGCATATTTTTTTACCCCCATAATTTTTAAAATTAAGTAAAATTATCCTAATACCCTTCACATTTCAAAAGTTACTCAAAACCCTTAAAGCCCTCACTCTTACTATTTTCCTTTGCCATTTTCGGTCACCCCTACCATTTCCTCAATTTCACTCCATTTATCTCCATTCCCCTTGCCATTTTCCTTTTCATTGAAGATTATTTGGGATTTTTCAACTAAGGTATGAATTTTCCTTTTCAGAAATCGGTCTTACCCGGCCGAGTTTGATACGATGGTGACCGGGTATGTGATCGGGCGGAGAAGATTGAGGAAGATTTGGGATAGATTTGGGGAAGATTGCGCCTGGTGCTAGATCGGTCAGACCCCCATGTATATTTCAATCGGGTATGGACGGGAAAGAGAGGAAAGGACGAGGAGGAAGGGGGCAAAACCGGATAGGGGTAAGTGGCACCCAACCGGGCTTAAAACGAAAATAACTGGGTATGTGACCGAACGGGGAAGAATGGGGAAGAGATTTGGGGAATATTGGTGCCCGGTGCTAGACCTGCCGGGCCTATGTATAACTTGATCGGGTATGGGCAGGAAAGAGAGGAAAGAACGAGAAGGAAAGGACAAAAACCGAGTAAGGTAGGGGACGCCCGGCCGGGCTTCATACGAGGTTGGTCGGGCGGAGAAGAATTAGGGAAGGAAGATTGGTATGTAGCCCGATCCGACGCTCGATCGGGTATTGGACTGAGCCGAAATCCTATAAAGTTATGGCATGAAGGCACGACCGGGACCAGGTAGGAGGAGGGGAAGATTGGTCTAAGGCCTGGTGATGAGCCCGGTAGGGTATTGGACCGGGTAGGCGTAGGGGGCACTCGATGGGGAATGGGAAGGGTATGGTCGGGTCATGTCGTTCACCCTTTGCTTCTGGATTTTGGCCCGGTCCTGGGTCCGATCGAGTATTGGACCGGGCCAAAATCCAAAAGCAAAGGGGCAGGTGGACTGGACCGGGAAGGGGGCGGGCATGACCGGGTAGGTGTATACTAGTTTTTCGCCTGATCCCGTACCCGGCCGGGTATGGGCCGTGCCAATTTTTTTTATTTATATTTATATATAATTTTTGTTTTTTTTTAAGTACTCATTGATGATCATGATGTGTTGTCTTCTAATTTATCTATTTCATGAAAAATGTAAGTTATAATGGAACTAGATATGGAGGTTCATCCTAATGACCATTTTCTTGCAGCTCTTTTATGTTGTTCTCACATAGGAAAGACTATCCCTAAAATTAAGAAAAAACTAACTCCAACACAATTAGTCATGTTTAGACAAATATGTTTTGGTCCTCTTCTTGACACAAACATCATCTTCAATGGACCACTAATTCATTATATTTTTCTTTGGGAGGTAGAGGAACCTAGGAGAGATCTTATTAGATTTAATCTTATGGAGAATAAGGTATCCTTCAGCCAAGTAGAGTTTAACCTTATCACAAGACTAAAACATCAAACTAGAACTGTGAGAGGAGAAAATTCTTTTGTTAGACTTAGAGTTAAGTATCTAAACGATAATGAGGGCATGAAGGCATACGAGTTGGACTCTATTTTTCCAAGTCTTGAGTTTGAAAATGATTTTGATGCAGTGAAAATTGCATTGTTTTATTTTATTGAGTTTGCTATGATGGGTAGAGAGAGGAAAAAGAAAATAGATTTTGAAAATTTAGCGATCATAGATGATTGGAATAGATTTTATAATGAAGATTAGAGTAAGAAATTTTTTGTGAATACAATTAAACGATTCAAACAAGGATTGAAAGATAAACACAGGCTTATAAGGGCAATGTAGATGGAAAACAACAGACATACAGTCTTTACGGGTTTTCCCATGCTTTTCAGGTAACTTAATTAGTTTGATTTAATGAATATTTATAAAAGTTCACCACCGATATACACTTACATTTCATATAGGTATGGGCATATGAAACGATTTCATCATTATACGGACGTATTGTGTCACAATCGCACTTTCTGAAGCTTCACTTAGCGATTGTGGACACTTGTTCCCACTCACGAACAAGTCAGCCAATTTGAATATGAACAGCCAATGGCACACTGAGTGCCTCTCGCAACCTCCACCCCCGTTTTAGAGAAAACGGTTTTAGAAAACGGGTTTGGAGAAAAGGTTTTTGCAAACAGTTTGATTATAAGAATAAAGAAGAGAAAGATTGTAGTAGGCTAGAAAGCAATAAGCAACAACAATAACTTTATAACATACTAATCTGGGTATGGGGAAGTGATGGTTAGTCTTATCCCCATATAGTGCATTCTGAACAAAAACACATCCGCCACCCTTGCATATGGAAAAGAGTGAGTGGTCACTCACTAAGAAAAGTACATATAAACCTAACTACCTAGCAAAAGGAAATACATAGGATGAAAGCATAGTAAAAAGAAGTGAAGGCGGTCATGCGGCCATGGGAAACACGCACTGGACAAGCATGACCGTGACATTCTCCGCCACTCAATTGGTTGACGTTCCCGTCAACCAACTCTGCTCGAACTCAACATACTATTGAGCAGCTGCCTTTGAGGCCTTCCATGTGCTCCCAACGAACTTCTCTATCTTTGAGGCTTCTCCACTTCTTTAGGAACTCTTCCCAGCTCGATCCTAGTCCTTCCGCTCTGTCGCTCCTTCCCGCAAGTCTCTCATTAGTTTCTTCTCCTACCATTCTCTTCGTTGTGGCTTGCGGATGGGTCACCACCCTATATCTTTCCTCGACATGGTTGGGATGATAGGGTTTCAGTCTACTTATGTGGATGACAGGATGAATCTCCATCCACGATGGTAACCGCACCCGATAAGAGGTTTTCCCAACCCTTTCGATGACTTCCACCGGTCCTTTAAAGTTGCTCACGAGGCGATGTTCTCTTTGCCCTTGACTTCAAAACTGTCCCAGGCACAAATTCACTCGAACCCAGTCTTCTAGTAGGAACTCTCGGTGTCTAGGCTTCCTTCTTCTTCTTCTCCTCCTCTTTAGAGTCAAGGACTTGTGTAAACTGTCCATCTCAACAACACGACACTGCTCTAAGACACGCAGAATGTCTTGGGGGGCCTTCTCTTCCGCGGTTTCGATTGACTCGTGGGTAAAGTTCTTTTCTAACTGGAGGGCCGAGATCATCTTTATCCCCTTCGGCCGTCTGATCTCAGCATGCACAACAGTGGGCGTAGACTCGGTGATCACTAAGCACTTGGTGAGGGGTATTGGTATTACCTTGTGCTCAAGCAAGAACTCCATTTCTTCTCCTACATCCTTTTGGAGGGTAGCTAAATATCTCAGGGTCCCAACTCGTGGGGTTCTATCTTCCTCTGCTTGCACATTCTCGTCTTCTATCTGAACAGCTTTGTCTTTCCAGTTCGAAGCTAATAAGGCTTGGAAAGCATTAATCGTTAAGATGGATGATTTGATGTGTATGGAGAATTGGAGTTCTTGCTGAGCACAAGCGTAATACCAATACCCCTACCAAGTGCTTAGTGATTCACGGAGTCTACGCCCACTGTTGTGCATGCTGAGATCAGACGGCCGAAGGGGATAAAGATGATCTCGGCCCTCCAGTTAGAAAAGAACTTTACCCACGAGTCAATCGAAACCGACGGAAGAGAAGGCCCCCCAAGACATTCTGCGTGTCTATAGAGCAGTGTCGTGTTCGGTTGAGCAGGACAGTTTACACAAGTTCCTTGACTCTAAAGAGGAGGAGAAGAGAAGAAGGAAGCTAGACACCGAGAGTTCCTACTAGAAGACTGGGTTCGATGAATTTGTGCCTGGGACAGTTTTGAATGTCAAGGCAAAGAGAACATCGCCTCGTGAGCAACTTTAAAGAGCGGTGGAAGTCATCGAAAGGGTTGGGAAAACCTCTTATCGGGTGCGGTTACCATCGTGGATGGAGATTCATCCTGTCACCACATAAGTAAGACTGAAACCCTATCATCCCACCATTGTCGAGGAAAACATATAGGGTGGTGACCATCCGCAAGCCACAACGAGAGAATTTGGTAGGAGAAGAAACTAATGAGAGACTTGCGGGAGGAGCGACAGAGCGGAAGAGATTAGGATCGAGCTTGGGAAGAGTTCCTAAAAGAGTGGAAGAAGCCTCAAAGTATAGAGAAGTTCGTTTGGGAGCACATGGAAGGCCTCAAAGGCAGCTGCTTCAATAGTTATGTTGAGTTCGAGCAGATGTGTGACGGGAACGTCAACCAATTGAGTGGCGGAGAATGTCACGGTCATGGCTTGTCCAGTGCGTGTTTCCCATGGCCGCATGACCGCCTTCACTTCTTTTACTATGCTTTCATCCTATGTATTTCCTTTTGCTAGGTAGTTAGGTTTAATGTACTTTCTTAGTGAGTGACACTCACTCTTTTCCATATGCAAGGTGGCGGATGTGTTTTTGTTCAGAATGCACTATATGGGATAAGACTAACCATCACTTCCCCATACCCAGATTAGTATGTTATAAAAGTTATTGTTGTTGCTTATTGCTTTCTAAGCCTACTACAACTTTCTCTTCTTTATTCTTAATCAAACTGTTTGCAAAAACCTTTTCTCCAAACCCGTTTTCTAAACCGTTTTCTCTAAAACGGGGGTGGAGGTTGCGAGAGGCACTCAGATGTGCCATTGGCTGTTCATATTCAAATTGGCTGACTTGTTCGTGTGAGTGGAGAACAAGTGTCCACAATCGCTAAGTGAGCTTCAGAAAGTGCGATTGTGACACAATACGTCCGTATAATGATGAAATCGTTTCATATGCCCATACTATATGAAATGTAAGTGTATATCGGTGGTGAACTTTTATAAATATTCATTAAATCAAACTAATTAAGTTACCTTGAAAAGCATCGGAAAACCGTAAAGACTGTATGTCTGTTGTTTCCATCTACATTGCCCTTATAAGCCTGTGTTTATCTTTCAAATCCTTTGTTGAATCGTTTAATGTATTCACAAAAAATTTCTTACTCTAATCTTCATTATTAAAATCTATTCCATACATCTATGATCGTTAAATTTTCAAAATCTATTTTCTTTTCCTCTCTCTACCATCATAGAAACTCAATAAAATAAAAACAATGCAATTTTCACTGCATCAAAATCATTTCAAACTCAAGACTTGGAAAATAGAGTCCAACTCGTATGCCTTCATGCCCTCATTATCGTTTAGATACTTAACTCTAAGTCTAACAAAAGAATTTTCTCCTCTCCACAGTTACTAGTTTGATGTTTTAGTCTTTGTATAAGGTTAAACTCTACTGGCTGAAGGATACCTTATTCTCCATAAGATTAAATCTAATAAGATCTCTCCTAGGTTTCCTCTACCTCCCAAAGAAAAATATAATGAATTAGTGGTCCATTGAAGATGATGTTTGTGTCAAGAAGAGGACCAAAACATATTTGTCTAAACATGACTAATTGTGTTGGAGTTAGTTTTTTCTTAATTTTAGGATAGTCTTTCCTATGTGAGAACAACATAAAAGCGCTGCAAAAAATGGTCATTAGGATGAACCTCCATATCTAGTTCCATTATAACTTACATTTTTTCATGAAATAGATAATTAGAAGACAACCACATCCATGATCTCAAATTAAAACAAATCTTATATAAAATATAAATAAAAAAAATTTGGCACGGCCCATACCCGGCCGGGTACGGGATCAGGCGAAAAAACTAGTATACACCTACCCGGTCATGGCCGCCCCCTTCCCGTCCAGTCCACCTGCCCTTTGCTTTTGGATTTTTGGCCCGGTCCAATACTCGATCGGACCCAGGACCGGGCCAAAATCCAGAAGCAAGGTGAACGACATGACCCGACCATACCCTTTCCCATTCCCCATCGAGTGCCCCCTACGCCTACCCGGCTCCAATACCCTACCGGGCTCATCACCAGGCCTTTAGACCAATCTTCCCCTCTCCTACCTGGTCCCGGTCGTGCCTTCATGCCATAACTTTTATAGGATTTCGGCCTCAGTCAATACCCGATCGAGCGTCGGATCGGGGCTATAACCAATCTTCCTTCCCTAATTCTTCTTTCCGCCCGACCAACCTCGTATGAAGCCCGCCGGGCGTCCCCTACCCTTACTCGGTTTTTGTCCTTTCCTTCTCGTTCTTTCCTCTCTTTCCTGCCCATACCCGATCAAGTTATACATAGGCCCGGCAGGTCTAGCACCGGGCACCAATATTCCCCAAATCTTTCCCCTTCCCTTCTTCCGTTCGGTCACATACCCAGTTATTTCGTTTTAAGCCCGGTTTGGGTGCCCACTTACCCCTAATCGGTTTTGCCCCCTTCCTCCTCGTCCTTTCCTCTCTTTCCGTCCATACCCGATTGAAATATACATTGGGGTCAGCCGATCTAGCACCAGGCGCATCTTCCCCAAATCTATCCCAAATCTCCTCAATCTTCTCCGCCCGATCACATACCCGGTCACCATCGTATCAAACTCGGCCGGGTAAGAACGATTTCTGAAAAGGAAAATTTCATACCAGTTGAAATCCCAATTCTCTCTCTTTTTT